>NC_045996.1:2346844-2621844 GCF_010909765.2 Amblyraja radiata | reverse complement strand
CCGCCCCGACCGGGCACCGCTCCTCCCTCAGGCTGGGCCGCCCCGACTGGGCGCCGCTCCTTCCTCAGGCTGGGAACGCCATACCTCCCCGAGCTCGGCTACTCCGACGGGAGCACCGTTCCTTCCTCGGGCCGGCCGTCACAGCCCCTCACGAAAGCCCTGTTCCAGCCCCGAGCCGGGCCGTCCTCACGGGAGCGAGCTCAGTGCGAGTCCTGGCGGGCTCTGCCTCCTGAGCCTCGAGGTCGCCAGCTCCACCATTAGGCCTCAGCACAGACGGAGGCAGAGAAGGGGAATACGACAAAAAAGTCGCATTCCCCCGCAGGGAGAGACAGCAAGCCCCGTTTCAACCCCCCCCCCCCCCAAAACACAAACTAAAAACCAAAACTAGACTAACCAAAACGAAAATAAACAACCCAAAAAACACAAAACAAACAGGACTGCCGGAGAGCCGCTGCAGCCAGAGCCGCGCCGCCACAAAATACTGATTTTCAACCATCAAAACATTATTTCAGAATTCAAAATGTGATTTGTGATCTTGTTTATGAATCAACATGGAACTAGAGTTTGTTATAATAGTATGACAGTAAAATAGGTTAGTTTGAAAGCGATTATAGTAAAGCGATAATGTAAATGCACCATTTAGTTTGACTACAATTTTCATGATGGAAATTGCAGGAACTAAATGTTGTATTCACATCACTATTCCATGTTGAAATTGATGTGCTATGAAGTTGTGAGGGCAGGAGGACCATTAAGGGTGCACTGCACACACTAACACAGTCTAACAGTAACGCAATCAAATCAACACACAAAACATTTTCTAAAAAAAAGGTTTTCTTTACTGCAAAAACTTACAGTATTTTATTTGCAGTTTTTGCATGCTCCTTTATAACATTTTACAACAGTACAACTTGATTATTAAAACAAGGACATTCAATTCTTGATTTTTTTTTAAATGTATACAACAATGACCCCAATCATCCCATTCCACCACTCATTACTCTTGACTCAACCAAAATTATTTCTGAAATATTGGTCATAAATATGGTGCAAAAAATGCTCTAAAATAAGGCTCAGAATGCACCAGAGAGCATCTAAAACCCCAGAGCTTCCACGGCCCTTAAGCAGGCCCTGGACCCCGGCCACGATGGACTTCGCACTCGTGATGTGCGCTGAGCACAGATTATTTCACATACATTTTTCGTAATCCTGTCATGCCACCCCCATTTTTGAAAAGCTTCGTACGGGCCTGTTGGTGCGGGTCTTGTGGGGAGAATGCAGGAGAACGTGGTTGAAAGGTAGAGATAGTTCAGGCATGATTGAATAGCTGAGTGGACCTGATAAGCCAAATGATCTAATTTTGCTCCAATCACATGAACTTAAGCTCCCCAATTAAGTTCAGATTCATTGCACAACACCAAATACCAGAATGTGTAGGAAGGAACTGCGGATGCTGGTTTTAACCGAAGATAGGCACAAAAAGCTAGAGTAACTCAGCGGGACAGGCAGCATCTCTGGAGCGAAGGAATTGGTGAGACCATTTTGGGTCGAGTCCATTCTTCAGACTGCTAAATACAGCATTGACATTTCGCTAGTAGGCTCCACCACAATATGCTCTCATAGCCATTCTACAAATCCCTTCTGTTGGGAATTAATTCCTATATGTTTATCCAAGTCTACTCACATATTGAAATTCCCCATGACCACATAAATATTGGCTTTCTTATATGTGTTTGCTGGTTCTAGATGTAATTTGTGCTCTACATGCTGACTGATGGGAAGCCGATAGATAACCCCCCCCCCCCCCCCCCCCCCCCCCCCCCCCCCCCCCCAGGACCTTTCACATATTTAAATTATGTTTTACTTTTAATTGTCTACTGTGTTATCCTTGCGAGTAAAACACCAAGGCAAATTCCCTGTATGTATTCATACTTGGCTAATACAATTTATTCAATTCAATTCAAATTTGTTGCCTAACATTAGACTTTTATCTCGTTTTAAACTTCATGTCCTATTTCTTATTCTGGAATCTTTGGTAACCTCTGCTGTGCTCTCTTTCCCGTTAACTTTACCCATTACTTTTGCAATCAGTTGAACCCACCGCACCATTTAGTTTAAAGCCATGTCTACGCCCCAGTTATGCGATAACAATACCCGTTAACATCTGCAGAGGGAAATCATGTTCTTCAAATCTTATTGCGATTTTTTGAAGAGACAATTAAGAAAATGTGATGTGGTTTCCATGGACTTTACTGAGGCTTTTGTCAAGGCCCGACGTGATAGACTGACTTTCTTCCCAGTCTGGCGATCCACCTCCCTACACCCAGCCCGGGAACGGCCTCTTCGTTCGCACCCACTCCATGTTCCGAGCCCTGTCGATGCTCCACTCCGCCTCTTCCTCCCAGCCGCCGCATCCTCGGGTCCGGACTTAATACCGATCTCTGAGCCCATGTGCGGGGCCGCTCCCGGACCGATGCGCTGCTGGAAGGAGGCTGCTGTCAGCGCCCTGTCCGCGGGCTGGGGAACTCTCCCTTCGTGCCCACAGGAGGCAGCGGTGCACGCGTCCACAAGAGACCGGGGACGGGGTCACGTAACGGAGGAACTTTCCCCAGAGTCCAAACGGCCGTAACCCCGGGGCTTTGAGAAGCTCAGCCTGGGATCTCTGTGTGCAGTGTTTCAGCTTTTCCTAAGCCTGTACCCGCAGACACATTGTGGGAATCGGCGTGTTGACATCTGTCAGCAATAGGCCAGGTTTAATGCGCTCTGAGTAACGGGTTGTTTCACAGTACGAATGTTCAATAAACGTTAGATTTAGTTTTATTATTGTGATGTGTACCGAGGTCAAGTGAAAATATTTGTTTTGCATGTTATCAAATGGAATCGGATTATACGATGCCTACAACCACGACAACTTCTAGCACAACAGGTACAGCGAAGGAAAATATACAGAGTGCAAAACATCTTGATTTAAAAATGTAAAGTGCAAAATGTAAAAGATTTAAAATATTGCAGAACGATTATAGATCTCCGGGTTTAGGAGCGCCACAAACCGGCTGCTATTGTAGATAGAGACAAAGAACTGCAGATGCTGGTTGATAGCAAATGCTGCAATAACTCAGAGGTCGGACATTGATGGTTCAACAAAGTCCAATACATTTTAAGTCATAAAAGCCATCTCCCCGTCGGGGAATTGAACCCCGGTCTCCCGCGTGACAGGCGGGGATACTCACCACTATACTAACGAGGAATTGATGACGATGTAAAGTACAATTCACATGTCAGTGTTCATAAGGTCGCCTAGATGCGTGTTTATTGTTTGTTGGCGTTTCAGAAACCCACTTCTCATTGACCCATTCCATTTTCAACTGCGTGTTGTTTAAAGTGACATACAGGGCTGCCAACTGCCACGCTTTGAGCGCGAGAATCACGCTTTCAAGCAAACTCTCACGCCCTCACGCTGATCAGAAATTTCTCACGCTCTGTGGTGAGAAATTCTGTTATCAGGGCCGGCCTTCGCAGGTGCGGGGCCCAATTGGGAACAATTTTGATGAGCCACAGGTTCCCAGCCAAGGTCTGTCAGCCCAGTTATTTAGTATATACTAGACTAAGTGGGACCCGTTGGGTCCCATGTTCACACGGGAGGGCTGGTCCCCCGACGCAATATTCCACCTCTCCACCAATTCCAATATTGGTGGCCAGTGGGGGGGGGGCTTTCTGGATTGCTGGTACGGGTTCTTAGGGTGGCAGCTCAGTCCTTCAAGCCTGATCTGCTGGCAGCTCACTCACGGCTGGTGGGCTGTCAGTTGACTCATGACTATTTCTTGAAATTCCATTTAGAGCAGGGTGCAAGGCCACCAAATTAAAATCCATGTTCCTACCATTTCAAGCAGGGTGCAAGGCCACCAAATTCAAGTGCAGTTTCTTACCATTATGAGCAGGGTGCAAGGCTACCGAATTCAAGTGCAGTTTCCAACCACTTCAAGCAGGATGCAAGGCCGCCAAATTCAAGTGCAGTTTTATACCACGTTCAGCAGGGTGCAAGGCCACCAAATTCAGTGCAGTTTCATACCACTTCAAGCAGGATGCAAGGCCGCCAAATTCAAGTGCAGTTTCATTCCACTTCAAGCAGGGTGCAAGGCCACCAAATTCAAATGCAGCTTCATACCATTTCATGCAGGGTGAAACCGCCATAAAACCACACAAAACACCAAACCCACAGTTCAGTAGACATTCAGTGTGTTCAGTTGATTCACAGCTCAGACAGAGTCATAACTTCTCCCTCCCCCATCATGCAGAGACTGAGCCACACCCATGCTTCCGGGTGTTATAACCCCTCCCCCTCCCACAGGAAAAGGTGTGGCTTTCAGGGCGTGATTGACAGGAGAGAGATTCTCAACATTTTTTGAGCACTAATAACACTTTCAACTTCAAGCCAAATCACCCAAGCCATCATTTGCAGTAAGTAGTGCCTTTCAATTTCAATCAAAGCACCCAAGCCACCATTTGCAGTAAGTAGTGCCTTTCAACTTTGTAGATGGTCCATGCATGCAACCAATAATATAGCTACCTCAGTACCACTAACCACGCATTAGTTATCAAGTATAATAACTCTCTCTATCTCTCCCTCCCTCTCTTGGATCCAGCACGGTTATAGACTGCAAGTAGTCAGTGCTGGAATGTGTCTAACCTGAGTTTTCATTAAACAATAAGTAAAGTTACATGTGTGCCAGACTTAACATCTTTACATGGTGTCAGATAGTTAAAACGCACGCCTCCTGTTCATCGGGTTTTATTTCTTTATAAGTGTTGCTTTATCGGAGTTTTTCTCGTACCCCTCTACCACAATGGCCACCTCGTGCCGCAAACCCTCGCCCCTGGTCTTTGATGCCGACATAGCGGAGCGCTGGGCGACTTTTGAGTTGGATTTCACACACTACATGAATATCGTTCACCGAAACGATCCCGACGCCGTCAAAGCATCTCTCCTGCTGAACCTTGCCGGTCCTGATGCCATGAGGAGAGCACTTGCCTTTGCCTACAATCCCGCGGTTCAGGATGAAAACGATCAGGTTCTAGTACCTGCGGAGTCTGCCAACAATCCGGTATGTTTGCTACGGAAGTTTGCTGAAATTTGTGACCTGCCCTCTAACCGCATTTTAGAGCGAGCTAAGTTCTTTACGCGGAAACAACAGCCTGATGAGCCAGTTGAGTGTTTTATTACTGATCTGCGCTATCTCGCCCAGAGATGCCGATTTGAAAATATGACTGACCAGCTTACTAGGGACATTTTAGTAACGGGTATGCTGGATCAGAAGTTGCGATCGGAGCTACTGAGAAAGCCAGATCTTACTCTGACCGAGGCCATGCACGCATGCAGGTTGGCCGAAGTTGTTGACCCGCAGTTCGGACAGCGGGAGTCCGATAGCCGAGCTATCAATTTAACGGTTCTCAACAGATCGCGTCCCAAAATAGACAACAATTGCCCTGTGCCGCGGACAAGCTACCTCCCCGGCGGACACATTGTTAAAAAGTACCCCAATTGCAATTATGTGCATTCGATGCAGTCGCAGTGCCCGGCTTACGGGAAATCCTGCAATTTCTGCAAGAAATTTAACCATTTCTCGGCGGCCTGCTGGTCCCGTGGGAAACTTCTCCCAGCTTCTAGACAAGTATTAAACAACCTGGTACAAGTCGATAACGAGTTTGGTTCCCAGTCCTCTCTCGACACTGCCCACGACTCTGAGCCAATTAGTTCTCAAGGAGATGCTAGTGTATTCACACTCCTACACGCACCTGTTCTACTCCCTGATCCATCGGTCCTCGTAACTCTCAACAATTATTCTTTCTCGGCTAAGCTCGACACTGGGGCAAAGGTCAATGTTATGTCAACAAGCCTGTTCAAAAAGATTAGACTTAATGAGCTGCTGACTGCAGACCGTTCGACTTTACATGGTTATGGGGGTGAGGTGCTGAAACCTGTGGGGAAAAGCCACTTTCAATTGTGTGCTGCAGAAGTTATCGCGGCCACTCCTGTTCTATGTTCTCGACTATGACTGCGTGACTCTGTTGGGCAACCAGGCATGTCAGGACCTAGGACTGGTGTCCTTCGACCGCACCGTCAACGAAGTGCAGGTGTTGCTGGATCCGATGTCTGAGTACCCGGACCTGTTCGACAATGCGCTGGGCAAGCTACCACTCGTTTACAAGATCGCCACCGACCCAAAAGTGGTGCACGTGGTCCGTGCACCACACAGAGTATCCCTCGCTATGAAGGATAAAGTTGAGTCAATGCTGAAAAGCATGGTCGCGATGGGAGTGCTGGAAGCGATTAGCGAACCCACCGACTGGGTCTCCACCATGGTCGCCACCCTGAAAAAGGACAAGAACGAGATACGGGTGTGCATCAATCCGAAGGACCTGAACCTCGCGATCAGGCGACCACACTACCCCATGAGAACCGTGGAAGATGTTGCTGCTCAAGTCGGCCAGGCCACGGTCTTCTATGTCCTCGATGCCAAGAGCTCCTTCTGGCAAATACCTCTCGACAAACGCTCCTCCGACCTGACAACGTTTGCCACTCCATATGGCAGATTCAAGTTCCTACAGATGCCATTTGGTGATTTTTTTAAACTTCAAGCCAAAGCTCCCAAGCCACCATTTGCAATAAGTAGTGCCTTTCAACTTTAAACCAAAGCTCCCAAGCCACCATTTGCAGTAAATTTTAACTTCAAGCCAAAGCACCAAGCCACTATTTGCAGTAAGTAGTGCCTTTCAACTTCAAGCCAAAGCACCCAAGCCACCATTTGCAGTAAGAAGTGCCTTTCAACCTCAAGCCAAAGCACCCAAGCCATCATTTGCAGTAAGTAGTGCCTTTCAACTTCAAGCCAAAGCACCCAAGCCACCATTTGCAGTAAGTAGTGCCTTTCAACTTCAAGCCAAAGCACCCAAGCCACCATTTGCAGTAAGAAATGCCTTTCAACTTCAAGCCAAATCACCCGCCACCATTTGCAGTAAGTAGTGCCTTTCAACTTCAAGCCAAAGCACCCAAGCCACCATTTGCAGTAAGTAGTGCAACTTCAAGCTAAAGCACCCAAGCCACCATTTGCAGTGTCTTTCAACCTGAAGCTAAAGCACTCAAGCCACCATTTGCAGTAAGTAGTGCCTTTCAACTTCAAGCAAAGCACCCGCCACCATTTGCAGTAAGTAGTGACTTTCAACTTCAAGCCAAAGCACCCAAGCCACCATTTGCAGTAAGTAGTGTCTTTCAACTTCAAGCCAAAGCACCCAAGCCACCATTTGCAGTAAGTAGTGCCTTTCAACTTCAAGTCAAAGATCCCAAGCCACCATTTGCAGTAAGTAGTGCCTTTTAACTTCAAGCCAAAGCTCCCAATGCCACTATTTGCAGTAAGTAGTGCCTTTCAACTTCAAGCCAAAGCACCCAAGCCACCATTTGCAGTAAGTAGTGCCTTTCAACTTCAAGCCAAAGCACCCAAACAACCATTTGCAGGCAGTGCCTTTTTACTCAAACAAACCATATTTTCATTTTCAAACCACATTAAGGGTACTCACAGTTGTGTAGACATTTGTTCAGTGTTATTCAGAGCTCAGAGAGACGTGACCCTTGGCTTCATCTATCTTGCAGAGACTGAATGAGGCACACCACTTCCTGGTTTTATAGTCCTCCAGCAGGTGCAGCAGAGAGAATGGTGATTTTTTTAAACTTCAAGCCAAAGCTCCCAAGCCACCATTTGCAATAAGTAGTGCCTTTCAACTTTAAACCAAAGCTCCCAAGCAGCCATTTGCAATAAATAGTGCATTTCAACTTCAAGCCAAAGCACCCAAGCCACTATTTGCAGTAAGTAGTGCCTTTCAACTTCATATTACCATTTGCAGTAAGTAGTGCCTTTCAACTTCAAGCCAAATCACCCAAGCCATAATTTGCAGTAAGTAGTGCATTTCAACTTCAAGCCAAAGCACGCAAGCCACCATTTGCAGTAAGTAGTGCCTTTCAACCTCAAGCCAAAGCACCCAAGCCACCATTTGCAGTAAGTAGTGCCTTTCAACTTCAATCAAAGCACCCAAGCCACCATTTGCAGTAAGTAGTGCCTTTCAACTTCAAGCCAAAGCACCCAAGCCACCATTTGCAGTAAGTAGTGCCTTTAAACTTCAAGGCAAAGCACCCAAGCCACCATTTGCAGTATGGAGTGCAACTTCAAGTCAAAGCACCCAAGCCACCATTTGCAGTAAGTAGTGCTTTTCAACTTCAAGCCAAAGCACCCAAACAACCATTTGCACCACTTCCTGGTTTTATAGTCCCTCCCCTCCCTCCAGCAGGGGCAGCAGAGAGAATGGTGAATTTAAAAAAAAACATTAATATCTCTCTGATTTGTCATCAATGGGAAAAATCCTCCGCACTAGTAAGGCTGAGGGGGGCTCTGAGCGAGGTGGCCAAAAATGACGGCCGTAGTTGGCGGCGTTCTGTCGGAAATCGCAGCACAGTGGGCCAAAAGCGGTCAAAATCAGAGATTTAGTAATATAGATTATGAAATTGTGCACTGAGGTACTATGGATTATACACTGTGTGAATCTCTCCTGCTCCCGTTTGACTGTCAGTAGCTCCACTGGCTTCCAACCTTTACTGTAACAGCTATTTACCATTAAACTGCATTGTGTGATTGGACACAATGCCCTTGGAGACAGCGGTTGATTGGACGGGTGGAGTGGGTAAAGTGACCTGAGATCAATACCTAAGATGATAGCTCTTCTCAATAAAACAAACAGTGAAGCTCCACCAGTTTAAATTCCATTTGGAATATTTTTGGAGGGCCAGGAAACCAGGAAGCAAGAGTTAATCCAGGGGGTTACTCCAGCTCCAGGCAGTGATTCAGCGTTGGTTTTCAGCGGTCGTGGTCGCGGTGAAGTGGCAACCGGACAGCAAGTGCGGTTAGATCTCCCACAATGCCAAGGGAGGGAGAAAGTGATCGACGCCAACCAGTTGCCGTGGCAGTGCACATGTGCAGGGCAGCACATGCGGACAACCACGACCGATGATGTGCTGGCCGCGGTTGTGCACATGTGCAGGGGGAGGTTGTGCAGGCCCTGGCAGTGCGCATGTGTAAGGCGGCCTGCCTTGCCGAGCGGATACCCGAGAGCAGAGACCCGGACATGGATGGCAGGCAGAAACGGAGAGTGACAGAGATAGAGAGGGGGCCCGCTCAGAATTAAATGATAGGTGGCCCGGGTGCTTGCCAAGCTGGGCAAAATTGCATGGTATTTAGGTTGCCCGGCGGGACTGTAGATTGCCATTGGCACCCGGGCAACTGTTAATTTAGAGCCCTCACACAGTGGAATCAACATTCTTCACTGTGATGGAAGGCAATAACGTTCAGTCAATCTTTCTCCTTTGCTCACCCATGGTCGGTGTCATGAACCCTCTGTAGTCGCTGCTACGGAAGGCCCGATGTACAGGCCCGATGTACAAGCCCTCTCGTCGGGATGATCGAAACACCGACGTCGGGACGGATTGGAACACACACTCCATGGCTTGGAGTTCCCGAATCAGCCACTTTCTTACCGGAGACCGCGGCTTCACGATGTTATAGGCTGCAGGCCGGTGGTCAGAGCACTTCTTCTGGCAATCCATGGCAAGCGATCGCCCCGCTCCACGATGGAAAGTCCATGCTGCACCTGCGGCTAGAAGTTCCGCAGCCCACGGCTTCACAATGTTATAGTCGGCAGGCCGCCGGTCGGAGCACTTCTTCTGCCGATCCCCAGTAAGGGATCGCCCCGTTTCACAATGGTAAGTCTGCCGTGCCTGCTACTGAAGCTCTGGGGCGGTCTCCGAGAATGGCCGAACCAAACCAGTTGTTAGGCCGCTAGGGTATCGAAGATGCGACAAAGAGAAAAGTCGCATCTCCGTCGAGGTAAGTGACTGAAAAACGGTTTTCCCCAATCCCCCCCCCCCCACCACCACCCACACTAAAACATACATTTAGACATACTAAAAAACAAAAAATGTCGAAAGGACGAGCACATTGCTGGCGAGGCTGCCGACTCGTGGCGCCACCCGATGAAGTTACTTCCGAATTACTCCCAGAATAAATGAATGAAGGAATGAATGAATTAATGCATGAGTGAAATCTCCACTTTCCGCGAGACAATGGGGGTGGGACTGCTGATCGAGGGAAGGCGCTGATTGGACGAGAGAGATGTCGGTCAGCAGGCAATGGGGGCAGGACATGATGATTCAGCACGATGATTGGAGGAGGTAGGTGTCGGCCAGAGGCGGAAGTAGGGGGGTGGGACTGAGGATAGAGCGTGGTGATTGCAGGAGGGTGACGTCTGTGGAGCAAAGATCATAGAGCAGAGCTTGAATTGCATGTCCAGGTCATAGGGTCACAAGCGAAAAACACTCTCGGCAGACCTGGACACAGACCTACGCCTCATCTGCAGCCAGGATCGATCCCCAGTCTCCGGCGCTGCAATCGCTGCCGAACCGCCACTGGACCATCCCCGTCCCCACCCGAGTGCCCACCCCCCCCCCCCACATGCCCGGGAGTGGCCAGAGACGTCGGGAGTCAGACAGGAGCGGTGCCCAAAGGCCCACAGCCAGCGCAGAGAAACAGCGCTAGATCTAGCTCAACTCTGCCTGTCCCGCCAGGTTAACCTACAGCCCTGCCTGGACTTACAGGAACGACGGCCCAGGCTTACGGCCAGCGCGGAGAAGCAACGCTAGCTCCATGGCTCCAGACTGGTGGCCCGGCGAGACAGGCAGGGCTGTAGGTTATCCCAGCGGAGTTGAGCTGAATTTAGCGCTGGATTGAGCTGAAATTACCGTCCACAGGGCACACAGCTGAAGGCTCCGAAACGTGTGTGTGTGAGTTTGCATATGCGTGCGCAGCCGCCAACAAATTGTGTCCCCCCAGAGCCCCGCATGTTTTGATAGTGATTTTCGTGCCTGACATGAATAACTTATTGTCACAAGTCACAGTGAAAGTATCCATCCAAAACTCCACCATCATTCCTGCTCGGGTCCACTTCCAATCAACATTAGCCAGCTCCTCCCTCGTTCCTCTGTAGTAGCCTTTACTCAACACTCAACATTCTGATACATCTGATTCAATTCCTCCTTCTCAAATTGAAAGTTGATTATGATCACTGCCTCCTGAGGATCACTTCACCTCACTGATACATACCGAAATGGTAAAAGGCCTGGATAGGGTGTATGTGAAGAGGATGTTTCCACTAATGGAAAGTCTAGGACCAGAGGTCATAGCCTCAGAACTACTGGATGTTCCTTTAAGAAGGAGATTAGTTGGAATTTCTTCAGAGAGTAGTGAATCGGTGGAATTCATTGCCAAATAAATCTGTGAAGTCAATGGATATTTTTAAGGCAGAGCTAGATAGATTCTTGATTGGTCATGCCCGTCCGTTGGGGGTTGTCACACCCCCCTCCTTTATAACATTTTACAACAGTACAACTTGATTATTAAAAAAAGGACAACTTCAATTCTTGATTTTAAAAAATGTATACAACTATGACCCCAATCATCCCATTCCACCCACTCATTACACTTGACTCAACCAAAACTATTTCTGAAATATTGGTCATAAATTTGGTGCAAAAATGCTCTAAAATAAGGCTCAGAATGCACCAGAGAGCATCAAAAATCCCAGAGCTTCCAGGGTCCTTAAGCGGGCCCTGGACCCCGGCCACGAGGGACTTCACGCTTGTGATGTGCGCTGTGCACACATTATTCAGATACATTTTTTGTAAGCCTCTCATGCCACCCCCCCCTTTCTGAAGAGCTTCGTATGGGCCTGTTGGTGCGGGTGTTGTGGGGAGAATGCAGGAGAATGAGGTTGAAAGGTAGATAGTTCAGCCATGATTGAATAGCTGAGTGGACCTGATAAGCCAAATGATCTAACTTTGCTCCAATCACATGAACTTAAGCTCCCTAATTAAGTTCTCATTCATTGCACAACACCAAATACCAGAATGTGTAGGAAGGAACTGCAGATGCTGGTTTAAACCGAAGATAGACACAAAAATCTGGAGTAACTCAGCGGGACAGGCAGCATCTCTGGAGCAAAGGAATTGGTGACCTTTTGGGTCAAGACCATTCTTCAGACTGCTAAATACAGCATTGACATTTCCCTAGTGGGCTCCACTGCAAGATGCTCTCATAGCCATTCTACAAATCCCTTCTGTTGGGAATTAATTCCTATTTGTTTTTCCCAGTCTACTCACATATTGAAATCCCCCATGACCACATATTGCCTTTCTTACATGTCTTTGCTAGTTCTAGATGTAATTTGTGCCCTACATGCTGACTGATGGGAAGCCGATAGATAACTCCCCCCCCCCCCCCCCAGGACCTTTCACATATTTAAATTATAATGTTTTACTTTTAATTGTCTACTGTGTATCGCGTTGTTATCCTTGCGAGTAAAACACCAAGGCAAATTTCTTGTATGTATTCATACTTGGCTAATAAAATTTATTCAATTCAATTCAAATTTGTTGCCTAACATTCGACTTTTATCTCGTTTTAAACTTCATGTCATATTTCTTATTCTGGAATCTTTGGTAACCTCTGCTGTGCTCTCTTTCCCGTTAACTTTACCCATTACCTTTGCAATCAGTTGAAACCACCGCACCATTTAGTTTAAAGCCATGTCTACGCCCCAGTTATGCGATAACAATACCCGTTAACATCTGCAGAGGGAAATCATGTTTTTCAAATCTTATTGCGATTTTTGAGGAGACAATTAAGAATGTGATGTGGACTTTACTGAGGCTTTTGTCAAGGCCCGACGTACTAGGGTGATTTCACCAAAGGTCAAATGAGCGTAGATCCCCTATCACGTGACCGCAAAATTTAACTGGAGGACATATGTCACTTCCGGTACATGTTAGTGAATGGGAAAACACGCACTTTCACACCCGTTAAAAACATGGAAAACGGCCGATTATTGAGCTGAAAATTTCTGTGCTAGTCGGGGTGACCTTGAAGCACAGCGACCTAAATTTTCAGTCCAAAAAAAAGATAGAAAGTAAGGTAAATTCAAGAGGGAGTTGAAGGTGCAAAAAGAGCGGAAGTGCTTAGCAGACATTTGCCGTGGAGATTTAAAGATCTAAAATATCGGGAATTATCGCGTTTGCTCGCTGCATTTCATCAAAAGTAAGGCATTATTGACTTTTTATCTTTATTCATTTGTTATATGAAAAGTTTTAAAAGTGAAAAATCTGTCATTAAAATTGCTAAATCGAGGAGAATTCCCTGCTATTGATTTGCACTAATTATGCTGATATCTCGGTTTGGTGGCGTGTCTGATTGAAAGTCAAGGAACCTGAGGGATGGTGAAGAATGTCAGTTGTCGCTCTGTATGTGAGGCTGCCGGGTGGGTGATACCAGAGCACTGGACAAAAACGCCCAGAGTGAGTCGGTTGTTGCAGCGAGGGCGGTGGAAGCGAGCCAAAGGGCTGGCGAGATCTTTCAGCGCGAGTTGAGTGAGAGCCGCGGCGGTGGCCGGACTCAGACTACAGGGCTGTATGTACTCTGCAGTGGGACTGTCTGTCTGGCATCTTCCCTCCGTCCCCAATGCCAATGTAAACAACCCCTCACTGACACAGTCTAGGGTTTATTCCACACACGCAGAATTCCCAGCGGGGGAGTCGGGTGAGCAAGGCTGGTCACACACACATTAGAGGTGTAGAGATGAGAGGGAGATGACACCGCCCCAGGGCTCGGTAACAGGCGGCCAGGCAACTCCAAGCTCAGGTTCCTGGACTTTCAATCAGACACGCCACTGTGAGATATATTGTTTGTGCTCACAATCACTACTCAGAGACTAAATCGTGGAAACAAGAAATGCTTTATTTGCGAGTCTGCAGAATCGGGTGCCTCTCCAAGTTGAGACACACCGAGCTAAGGAAAAACGTCTATTTTTATACAATTCAGTATACAGTCTTTATTGATCGGACGCCTCCCCTTCTGACCCCTTCCAATCAGGGTACCGAGGTTCACAATCTTCCAACCCTCCCCTCCGTGCGTCATCAATCATTCCCTCTCCTCCCACATCATACATCGCATGTACATTTAAATTAGGTTCTTTGTCATGAGGGGCGTAAAGTTGATATTCATTTAACCTTTTAAGCATGCGCAGTATCTGTTGGCCTAACCTACTTAATTGCCTTTGACCTAAAGAATAGCTTCTGTGTTGTCAGCTACATTCCTTACCTCATCTTGTTATTCTACAATGTTATCAACAGCTCTGAAGGTCTGACTGTTTGTTTGAATCACAAGGTTGGTGATTCCAACTCTTCGGCCCATCACAAGGTCGGTGACTTCAATCACTCGGCCCCTCGCAATGATGGTGGTTTAATCATTTTATCCCTCACAATCCTCCCTTTTTCTTTTGCTACGCATCCTGTATTAAACCCCATTCCTAGACTTCCTGCTGTTCCAAAGCTAATAACATTCTTTTTATCTCTCTTTCCTCTGGGTCCTCTCTCGGCCTCATTATCATTATCTTCTGGACGCCCCCTTTCTCCCCCATGGGGACTACAACTGCCTGCATTTGGCTTATACTTCTAGTTATAAGAACCCTGAGACATGGTATACAACAGGGGATAATGATCAATGCAGCTAATGCCCATAAAATCACCAGTCCCACCGCTTTCCACCAGGCTCCTCCTAAGATGTAATCCCACCATCCTGCTCCCATGATTGTGTTCCATCTCTGTACCGGGACATGTGCTATTTTTCTGATTCCTTCTGATATATCCATTACTGCTTGCCCGTTGTCATCTATGTTTAGGCAGCAATTAGAGAGGTTGAATTTTCCGCATACTCCTCCCTCTTCGGCTAGTAAGTAGTCTAAGGCCAAACGGTTTGGGTATATCGCTGTTCTCATCTGTGTCTGCTGCTTTGCCAACATCTCTAGTGCAGATGCAGTCTGGATAGTAATTACTTCCAGCACTGCCTGTAGTCTTATGATCCGATTTAACATATACACTGGGGTCCGGTAGCCCCAGGATCCGTCCTGTGCCCAAGTGGCTGGTCCATAATATGAGATGATTCTTGCAGGTGGCCACTCATCATTTTCCAATTTTCCGATGTCCATTCCTCTCTTCGTTCGGTGTAGATCGTCAAAGATGGGTGTTCCTAGCGACCGCCCCTCCTCAGTGGTCAACAGAAAAAACCCTGGTTGTACCAGTCCAATTAAACAAGGCCCACTCCATTTTTCTGGCAATAAGTATGCCTTGTGTCCGCATATCCATAGCAGTCCTTCAGGGGCCGGTCCACTAGAGGTAACATTGTCCCATATGTCCTGCATAATCCAGTCGATTCGCTTCCATCAGTCTTCATCCAGATGGTACAGTTTCCTTCATCCTTTACAGTGGGATACCATTGAGGTTCCTCTGGCCACCACACTCGGGATTGATTTGGCCACTGGGTGATGATGCGCTGGCAGGGGCTGCTGCCTACTAGGATGGCATCCTTTGCCCGGGGCCTGGCGATACACTCAGTTCCAACCGGGGTGTGTGACAGGACACATTCCTGGGGACTTCGATCTCTTCCCACCGTCAAATTCCACTTTATCAGGTCCCATACCTCAATGATAGATCCTCTCCATGGCCAGCGTGAGCTCATCAGCGGTCCTCCACAAACCCAACAGTTAGTCACATTCAGGGTTCTGGCTATCCGGAGGGCCAAGTCCACAAACAGGTTTCTCCCCACTTCGGGGATCTCAATCTGCTGCTTTATTTCATCATACATAGTCTGGTGCAGTTGAGGCTGGGAAGGTGGGGGAGGTTTGTTGACTACTGCTTCTGCTAAATTCCCTATCACTACCTCCTTAATTTTGTCTAATGTTTCCTCCCTGGCTCGGGAAGGGATGCCTAACTGTCCTCTCTTGGTCATGCAGACCCATTTCTCCCCTTTTGGGCAGGTAATGTGCCCAACACTTCCTACATGTCCCTTATTTACTACTACATAATACCCCCTCCCCACGTCCTGACAAACAGCTCTAGTCCTTAGGTCGTAGCAATCATCACTTACATGGGAATAATAGGTAAATTATCTGGTTGTTCGCCCTCCATATCTGATAGGATGGTAGCACTTATCACAGTTATTAACACTTCTTATAATGGTTACATACATAGTTAGTAATACTACAACTGCTCCTTTCATGCTGTTAGTTTCATACACTTATTTCTTACTGAAAGTTAATGCCAGGGGCTTATTCCCTGGTTTTACCGTCCACTGATCGTCTTTCTCAGGAACTGACGGCGGGTCAACGGGTCCTTTAACCCGGGTCGCATGTGTCCACCCTTTTTATTTTGTTCGTACTGCTGTCTCCGTTGTCTGCAATGCCAGGTATGGGCCAGTCCACCGGGGCTGCAGTTTCTCCTCCTTCCAACTTTTAATCAGTACCCAGTCACCGGTCTTTATAGCGTGTATTGGAAAGTCGAGTGGTGGACTTTGTGCCAACAGTCCTTTTATTTTTAATTCTGCAAGGGAACGAGACACTGCCAGTAAATAGTTCCTCAGGAACACATCGCTGCCTTCGAAAGTCGGCGTGCCCTCTACCTTTCCAAGATAGGGCAACCCAAACAACATTTCGTAGGGAGACACCGCAATATCTTTACGGGGTGCCGTTCGTATTCTTAATAATGCAATTGGTAAACACTTAGTCCAGGGTAGTCTGGTTTCCTCCATTAACTTAGTTATCTGTGTTTTAAGGGTTGCATTCATCCTTTCCACTCGCCCAGAACTCTGGGGTTGCCAGGGTGTATGCAATTTCCAATTTATTCCCAAGGTACTGCAAACCAACAGGTGAACCTTAGAGGCAAAATGTGTTCCTCGGTCGGAATCTATGGATTCCATGACCCCGTATCGGGGAATGATTTGTTCTAATAATATCCGGGTTACTGCCTGAGCGGTGGCATTTATCATGGGAAATGCTTCCACCCACCTGGTGAAATGGTCTACAACTACTAGGAGGTACTTCCACCTTTGTATTCTTGGAAGTTCTGTAAAATCTACCTGTATTCTCTGGAAGGGTCTTATAGCCAATTGTTGTCCTCCACCAGGGACAGCTCTCATTACCTTCTTGTTAACCCTCTGACATAACACACAACCGGAGACTGTCTGCTTAGCCAAAGTATAGATACCTCGGCAAGCGTAGGTCCGTAGTAGTGTGTCACACAGGGCCTGCGCTCCCCAATGTGACTGGGAGTGCAGTTGTGTCATCAAATCCCGAGTTAATCCTTTGGTTAACATTTGTTTCCCATCCGGCGTCCACCACCTCCCGTCAGTGGAACGCCGAGCCCCTAACTCATTCATTTTATCCTCCTCCTCCTGTGAGAATACAGGTATCTTTCCTACTCCTTCCCTTAATGGTATTAAAGACAACATCCTCACTGTTCCTTCTGTCGCTGCCTTTTTGGCGGCTCCGTCTGCCGCTTCATTTCCCCTTGCTTCTAATGAGTTCCCCTTTTGGTGTCCTGCCACATGGACCACCGCTATCCTTTCTGGCAAATGTAATGCTTCCAGCGCTTTCTCAATTAATTGCTCATGTGCCAACTCCTTTCCTCTTGCTGTAATCATCCCCCTTTCTTTCCATATTCTCCCAAACGTGTGCACTACTCCAAATGCATATTTGAAGTCGGTGTACACCGTTCCTTCCTTCCCCTCCAACAATTCTAACGCCCGTATTAAGGCATACAATTCACATGACTGAGCTGACCAACTACCTGGCAACCTGCCCGCCTCCACTCCTTCAAATCCTTCTCCTCCTATTATGGCATACCCACTATATCTTTTTCCATTTATACAGCGGGAAGAACCGTCTATAAACCACCTTTCTCCCTCTACCAGAGGCTGCTCCTCCAAATCCTCCCTGCTCTTGGTCTGTAGTTCTATAACTTCGCTACAGTAGTGTTCTGGTCTCTGCCGTTCCTGCTCGTCGTCCGCCGAGTATAAAAACTGGGAAGGGTTTAAATTCTTATCGGTCAGAATGGTCAAATCGTCTTTTTCCATAAGTATCACTTCGTACTTTAGGATCCTGGAGTCAGTCAACCACCGGTTGGACTTCTGAGTTAGTATTGTCCGGACCGTGTGGGGAGTAGATACTACCAGGTCACCTCCAAATGTCAATTTTCTACTTTCTTCCACTAATATTGCTGTTGCTGCGACCGCTTGAATACATGCAGGCCACCCTCGTGATACCGGATCCAAGAGTTTAGAAAGGAATGCGACTGGCTGTCGCTTCCCTCCTCTCTTTTGTGTCAGTACCCCCAACGCAATTCCATTCTCCGCATTAACAAAGAGATGGAATGGTTGATCGATGGACGGGAGGGTCAGTACCGGTGCGGTGATCAGGCTATTCTTTATTTCTCCAAATCTCTGTTAGTCCTCAGAATCCCATTGTACTTTATCAGTCTCCTCACACAATTTATCATACAAGAACTTGACTTGTCGGGTGTAATTGTCTATCCATAATCTACAGTATCCAATTAACCCGAGAAACTTCCTGATTTCTTTTTTGTTCCTTGGCATCGGCAGCCCGGTGATCCCAGCTATTCTTTCGGGGTTTATTCTCCTTTTCCCGTCACTAATCAGGTGTCCTAGATATTTAACCTCCTGTTCTACAAATTGTAGTTTATTTTTGGACACTCTCAATCCCTTTTCCCCTAAAAAGTTTAAGAAGGTTATGGTTGCATTCCTTACTGGCTCTTCTTCTCCGCCTGAGAGTAACAAATCATCTACGTATTGCAATAATTATGTCCCATAGGTCCTGGGAACATCCTCTAATACTTGTTCTAATATTTGCCCGAACAGGTTCGGGGATTCAGTAAATCCCCGAGGGAGCACAGTCCATCGATACTGTTGCTTCCTCAGTGTGTCTGGGTTTTCCCACTCGAATGCAAAGAGGTCTCTACTTTCCTCAGCCAGGGGGCAGCTCCAAAAGGCGTCTTTCAGATCTACCACACTGAACCACCTATGGTTAGGGGGTATACGTCCCATTATGGTATAAGGATTTGGGACTACCGGGTGTCGAGCCCTAACTACCCTATTCAATTCTCTTAGGTCCTGGACCAGTCGGAACGTTCCGTCAGTCTTTCTTACAGGGAGTATTGGCGTGTTGTAGGGGGACATACAACTCTCCAATACTCCATCCTTCAGTAAGTTTTCTATAATTGGCTGCAGCCCTTTCCTTCCTTCCATTGAAATCGGATACTGTCTTACTTGTACTACTTCACTTCCTTCTCGCAAGGCTATCCTCAGAGGTGGTATTCTTAGCCCTCCCCTATTTCCCTCTCTTGCCCACACCTGTGAGACTATTCTTTCTTCATCTTCGGTCGTCAATTTATATAGTTGTACTATAATCAGTCCACCTACGGGAGCTGTGCCCATTCCTAATTGAACTTGTAAGTCCCTTCCCATCAGATTTATTCCTGCCTGGGGCATCAGGATTAAGTCTTCCATGGCCTCTCGATTTTCATATCTTACCATTACTCCTTCTATCTCAGGAGCTGTCATTACCTTTCCCCCTACTCCAGAGATTTTGACTTGCTTTTCCCCTAATCCCATCCCCTCCGTATCCTGGTCACACTTGATCTTTCCGCCCCTGAGTCCACCATAAATACCGTGTCTTCCCCTTGGGGACCTAATTTTAAGTTTACCAAGGGTTCCCGTGTACGTCCTACACACCCCAAGGAGGGGAACCCCTGACCCCTCTATTCCTCCATCAGTGTGTACGATTGTACTTCATGCCTTATCTTTGGACATTCTCTTTTAAAGTGTCCTTCTTTGTGACAATGATAACACGGGGATGGCCCGGTATGCCATCCCCCTGATCCTTGTTCTTTATTTCCCGGGGGACCCCAACCTTGGTCCCTCCATTCACCCCTTCCACTTTCTCTTCTTTGAAAGTTTGGGGTCCCTGGTTCTCGCCCCCCCCTCACGGGAGGAGCAGATGCCCTGACCACGGGGGTTCTTTGGGTTGGGTTCCAACGCCACTTATTTCTCAATCCGACAACTCTTCGGATGTCACAATAAGCCAGACGCACACCTCACCCCCCCCTCACCCCATCCGTGCAACATCCGCCCCAATGGACTATCAGGCGGAATGTGCGGCTCTTCACCAGTTTGAGCCTTTTTCCCCCGGGCCCTTACTTTGCCCGTTCCGGTTACCCATCCCTGTCAGAACTTTTCCCGTCCAACAGAACCCAATCGCCCGAGTAATACTTAATAGGCAATATTCTTACCCGAGTCCTGTGCACAGGAATTGCTTGATTGATTGATCCCTTTCACCGGATTCCCTCTTGTTTCCAGAGTCTCTTGTCCGAATATCACTCGCTCAAACCGCTGACGGCAAGCAAGGAGATCAGAGACTGCTGAAATCAGCAGGGTGCACCTTCCCTTCCTTTCGTGCCTCCGTCAAGCGGCCGGAGTGGCGATCCCGAACGAGCCCCCAACTTGTGAGATATATTGTTTGTGCTCACAATCACTACTCAGAGACTAAATCGTGGAAACAAGAAATGCTTTATTTGCGAGTCTGCAGAATCGGGTGCCTCTCCAAGTTGAGACACACCGAGCTAAGGAAAAACGTCTATTTTTATACAATTCAGTATACAGTCTTTATTGATCGGACGCCTCCCCTTCTGACCCCTTCCAATCAGGGTACCGAGGTTCACAATCTTCCAACCCTCCCCTCCGTGCGTCATCAATCATTCCCTCTCCTCCCACATCATACATCGCATCTACATTTAAATTAGGTTCTTTGTCATGAGGGGCGTAAAGTTAATATTCATTTAACCTTTTAAGCATGCGCAGTATCTGTTGGCCTAACCTACTTAATTGCCTTTGACCTAAAGAATAGCTTCTGTGTTGTCAGCTACATTCCTTACCTCATCTTGTTATTCTACAATGTTATCAACAGCTCTGAAGGTCTGACTGTTTGTTTGAATCACAAGGTTGGTGATTCCAACTCGTCGGCCCATCACAAGGTCGGTGACTTCAATCACTCGGCCCCTCGCAATGATGGTGGTTTAATCATCTTATCCCTCACACCACCAAACCGAGATATCAGCATAATTAGTGCAAATCAATAGCAGGGAATTCTCCTCGATTTAGCAATTTTAATGACAGATTTTTCACTTTTAAAACTTTTCATATAACAAATGAATAAAGATAAAAAGTAAATAATGCCTTACTTTTGATGAAATGCAGCGAGCAAACGCGATAATTCCCGATATTTTGGATCTTTAAATCTCCACGGCAAATGTCTGCTAAGCACCCGCTCTTTTTGCACCTTCAACTCCCTCTTAAATTTACCTTACTTTCTATCTTTTTTTTTGGACTGAAAATTTAGGTCGCTGTGCTTCACGGTCACCCCGACTAGCACAGACAATTTCAGCTCAATAATCGGCCGTTTTCCATGTTTTTAACGGGTGTGAAAGTGCGTGTTTTCCCATTCACTAACATGTACCGGAAGTGACATTTGTCCTCCAGTTAAATTTTGCGGTCACGTGAGTGGGGATCTACGCTCCAGTGACCTTTCTTGAAATCACCCTATAGACTGGCTTTCTCCCCCAGTCTGGCGATCCACCTGCCCACACTCAGCCCGGGAACGGCCTCTTCGTCTGCACCCACTCCATGTTCCGAGCCGAGTCGACGCTCCACTCCGCCTCTTCCTCCCAGCCGCCGCAACCTCGGGTCCGGAGTTAATGCGGATCTCTGAGCCCATGTGCGGGGCCGTTGCGCACTGGAAGGAGGCTGCTGTCAGCGCCCTGTCCGCGGGCTGGGGAACTCTCCCTTCGTGCCCACAGGAGGCAGCGGAGCGCGCGTTCCGCTGTCCACCGGGGGCCGGGGACGGGGTCACAGAACGGAGGAACTTCACCCCCGAGTCCAAACGGCCGTAACCCCGGGGCTTTGAGAAGCTCAGCCTGAGATATTTGTGTGCAGTGTTTCACCTTTTCCAAAGCCTGTACCCGCAGACACATTGCGGGAGTCGGCGTGTTGACATCTGTCAGCCGGTTGTTTCACAGTACGAATGTTCATTAAACGTCAGACTTAGGTTTATTATTGTCATGTGTACCGAGGTCAAGTGAAAATATTTGTTTTGCATGTTATCAAATGGAATCGGATAATACGATACCTACAACTTCAAGCACAAGTATAGCGAAGGAAAATATACAGAGTGCAAAATATCTAGATTTAAAAATGTAAAGATTTGAAATATAGCAGAGCGATTATATCGGATGTTATCAGATCTCCAGGTTTAGGAGTCGCCACACACCGGCTACTGTTGTAGATAGAGACAAAGAACTGCAGATGCTGCATTGATGTCCAATACATTTTAAATCGTAAAAGTCATCTCCCCGTCGGGGAATTGAACCCCGGTCTCCCGCGTGACAGGCGGGGATACTCACCACTATACTAACGAGGAACTCATGAAGATATAATGTGCAATTCACATGTCAGTGTTCGTAAGGTCGCCTAGATACGTGTTCAGTGTTTGTTGGCTTTTGAGAAACCCACTTCTCTTTGACCCATTCCATTTTCAACTGCGTGTTGTTTAAAGAGACACTTATAATCAACTAGACCAAGTGGGACCCGTTGGGCCCTGTTATATTCCACCACTCACCCGTTCCCCCGACGCTGCCCATTTCCACCACTCACCGATTCCCCCAACGTAACCCGTTCGCCCAATGTAATATTCCACCACTCACCAATAGCCTCTGACTGCGCAGGCGTGGCTCATTTCGCCCCAATCCCTAACACTCCCTGCCCCTCACCCTCCCTTCTCTCCCCTCATCTCCTCCCCTGCCTCCCTCACCTCTCTCCCCTCTCCTTCCCCTACCCTCAGTCACTCCCTCCCACCCTCCATAACCCCTCTCCCCTCCTTGCACCTCTGACCCATTGCGCCCTGTTTTCCCAATGCAATATTCCACCACTCACCCGTTTCCCCAATGTAACCCGTTTCCACCACTCACCCATTCCCCCAATGCAACCCTTGAGCCAATTAATCCTTCCCACATGGGGGAGGGGGGGGGGCAAAAATCTCATTCTCTCCTTATTCCCCATGAAGCTGCTGATCCCATTGTCTCTCTGTCACCTCTCCCTCCTCTCCTTTACCCTACCCTCAGTCATTCCCTCCCTCAGACGCCCCTTTCGCACTCCCCCACTAAAGCCAATGTTTGAATAACATTTCGTCTCCTCCCAGCCCCCACTTAGTTAATTCTCATAGCTTGTGCATTGGCAGCAGAGATCACATTGTGATGTCATTTTCGGTTGTCGGAATGTTCACGGCAGCTTGTGTAAATGAGATCCCATTGTGATTGGAGCACTGCGAGATGCCATTTTGACATCAACACTGGAAGCTACCAGAGACGTCTCGTTAGTTATTATTCTCAAAGTTGGCTTTTTAAAAATACTTTTAATATCAATAACCTGTGAAATATAACATAAAATCTGATGGAAACTTGATTAGATCGATGACAAGAAGAAGCTGAGTAGGGTTCTGCAACATTATTAGCACTACCGTGTAGTGTTTTGGCGAAAATACCATCACACAGACACATACATAGAAACAAAACAATGATTTTATTAGTATATACTAAACCAACTTGGACCCATTGGGTCCCTGTCACATGAGAGGCCTAGTCCCACAACGCAACTGGTTCCCCAACACAATTTTATACCACAATCCCATTGGAGGTGTGGTCCCCAACATTGCTGAATGTAAGATTCCAGCAGTCCCCTGCTTCCCTCAGCACTGGACTTTAAAAATAATTGCAATTGCACTTCCCCAATTGAAATACCAATTCACCATCCCCTTCCTGGCCTGCCAGGAGCTGGAGTAGGTGTTTTATGATGGCAACATTGATGCAAATGTCAGGTGGAGAACTGTGATATCCCATCCAGGTGAAAGTTGGTGGAAGCACAGTGTTCCTGTAATGCAACTTTGTCTCGAAGTTTGTTGGAAGCTGGCAGGAAGGATTTTAACAGTAAAAACCTTGGCTTTTTTAAACCTTTAAATATCAATAGGTTGTGAAATAGAACATCAAATTTGAAGGAAAGTTGTTTAGAAAAAGCTGAGTAAGGTTCTGCAAATATTTTAGTGCTACCGTGTACTGTTTTGGTGTAGATGCAATCTCAATCATCCACACACATACACACACGCATATAGAAACAAGACAATACTTTTAATAGTATACTAGACTAAGTGGGACCCGTTGGTCCCTCAATGCAACCCATTCCCTAACACAATATTCCACCACTCATCCGTTCCTCAAAGCAATATTCCACCAACCACCTATAGCCCCTAACTGTGCAAGCGTGGCTCATTTCCCCTCATCTCCGAGTACTCCCTCCCCCTCCTCTTCATGTGTGGGAGGGAAATGCAGTGTGTGTGAACGGGGAGGTGTAGGACAGTGGTGTGGGGGGAGTGTGGTTGTGTGGCAAAGGGTGGGAAGTGTGGGAGGGGGAGGAGTGATGTGGGAGGGAGGTGTGTGAGGGCGGGTGTGTGTATATGTATGGAGGGGTTGTGGGGGGAGGAGGGGTGTGCAGACATAGAGGTTGTAGGGGGAAGGGAGTGTGAGCGGGGAGGGGTGTGTGGGGGTGGGTGTTAGGGTTGTGGGGTGGGGAAGGTTGTGGGGTGGGGTTGTGGGAGCAGGGGCGGTTGTGAGGATTGGTTGTGGGGGCAGGGGTGGTTGTGTGGGGGGATTGTGTGTGGGCACGGGGCAGTGAGCTCGGAGAAAAGACGGGGAAGAGCCATGGGGGAGGGGGCATCAAGGGGGAGGGGGAGGAGCCAGCGAGGGGAACCAGAGGGGTAGTGGCTGGAATTGGCTAACTATACTAACGAAGAACTGATGTACAGGGAATCTACCATTCACATGTCAGCATACAGGAGTGTTCGCAATGCTTCCTGCATGTGTGTTTATTGATTGTGGTTTGTCAGAAACGCACATCTAAATGAGCAATCTCATTTTGCCTCAACTGCGTGTTTTTTCAAGGGACATTTATTATCAATATCCAGAGGATGATGTGAGATGCAGGAAAGATGTGTAGCTTATCAACTGTTACTACTGCAGAAGTCTAATCTGATCCTGGGTGAAGTTTGACAGTGTGCTGTGTAACTATTTTTTGTGCACCTCCATCGGCTGGACGATGAGAACATTGTGAATGAAATTAAAACTGTAGCAAAGTGAGAATGATCTGTCAGAAGCAATGTAGGTTCCATTGATCAAGTCACAGCTCCGGAGACCACTAAGTACGTCAATTGCCTATTCTCTTATGTGGTGATGGTGGTATAGTGGTGAGCATAGCTGCCTTCCAAGTAGTTGACCCGGGTTTGATTCCTGGCCATCGCAATTCCAATAATTTTAATTGCATCAAATGCATCCAAGAGAATTTTCAAGTGAATGTCTTGAATTAATAACAGAAGCTTCCCTCTACAGGAAAACACGTCTGATTGTTGCCCTCTATGATATTTGCACTCTTGGAATACACTCTCCAAAATTAAACACATACACCAGAAACCATTTTTAAGGACAAGTCATGTATTCATCCCACAGGGGGAACCTGTACCCAACATCTTTGAATGGTCCTCATTCTGAAACAGAGCAAATACTCAGGTAACAGGAAACTTCTCGATGTGGGAGTCAATACATAGAGTATAGTAAATAATGCAGCACTGGAGCAGGCCCTTTTGTCCACACAATGTCCGTACCAAACATGATGTCAAATTAATGTAACCTCTGCTTGCATATGAACGCTAATGAATCGAATGGTTAGACTTAATACCCTGTAATCCCGGCAGCATTCCTTTACACCACCACTCCAAACCCTCCACAATCCCAAACAATCTTCTTCATCTAAGAGAAAGCCAATTCTGAATCTAGTTTATAGAGTCATGGAGTGATACAGTGTGGAAAAAGGCTCTTTGGCCCAACTTGCCCGCACCGGCCAACATGTCCCTGCTACACTAGTCCCACCTGCCAGCATTTAGTCCATATCCTTCCAAACCTATCCTATCCATGTACCTGTCCAACTGCTTCTTAAATGTTGGGATAGTCCTTGCCTCAACTACCTCTTCTGACAGCTCATTCCACCCTTTGTGCCAAAAAGTTACCCCTCAGTTTCCTATTAAATCTTTTCCCCTTCAACTTAAACCTACTTCCTCTGGTCCTCAATTCATATATTCTGGGCAAAACCTCTGTGCATCTACTCGATCTATTCCTCTCATGATCTTATACACTTCTATAAGATCACCCCTTCAACCACCTGAGCGCCAAGGAATAGAGTCCCAGCCTACTCAACCTCTGCCTATAGCTCAGACCATCTGGTCCTGTCGACAGTCCATGCTACTGTGGATTCCATGCGTTATGACCTTCTGGATCTGATGACATTGGCTTAGAGGTGTTATCTAAATCAGCACTGAAGATTAGGGCCATGTGGTGTGATTTCATGGCTATGACCTAACATGAGTTACGTTATGAAAATCCTTGTCAACGACATCCACCTTCATCAATAACTTTTGTCACCTCCTAACAAATCATTCAAGTTCTAAAGACTTACTACTTTTTTGCATATCTTTCAATCATTTGTTCTATGTCTCTCTAGCTCTCTGTCCATATCTGTCATTTCCCTTTCCCCTCACTAGTCTGAAGAAGGGTCTCAACCTGAAAGTCACTCATTCCCTCTCTCCAGAGATGTTGTCTGTCCCGCTGAGTTACTCCAGCATTTTGTGTCTAACTTCAGTTCCACCAGCATCTGCAGCTGCTTCCGACACATAGAACGGAAGCATAACTTTTTTCTTTGGCTTTGAATTTCCTGAGCAATAAAGGATAGCATTCTGCAAAATAAAGCAAAAACACAGTCCTCAAATCTGAAATGAAGAGAATATGGCACTAACACTCATCAGGCCAGGCAGCATCTGTGGAGACAGAAACAGAATTAACGTTTCAGGTTGAAGGCCCTTCATCACATAACATTCTTTGGTCTTTCCTAATTCCTTCTGTTCCACGTCAGGGACATTGATAATCAGCCACCTGCTCCCAAGATGCCTCTGAACGTCAGACCTCCACCATCCCTCACACCTTAGTCTACTTCCTACCCCTCAGATTCAATTTAAACCTCATTCCACTCACCTTAAACCATTTCCCCCTTGTTTTAAGCATGGAGTAATGTTTTGACTACTTGCTTGTCTAAGTCTAGGTGAGCCAGAACCTCTCGTTTACTTCCACCAGTTCATTGGTCAGCTTTCCCAGCTACAGGGGAAACAAGCCTGCACAGTTTCAGTCCTTCCACCACAACTTCCATCAGCAAGCATCTTTTAAAATGTAAAGATGTAAAGATTTAAAAGAGCAGAGCGATTATATCGGATGAAGCAGATCTCCAGGTTGCAGAGTCGCCATGATCTGGCTACTATGTAGTGACAAAGAGCTGCTGATGCTGGATGATAGCAAATACAAAGTGCTGAAGTAACTCAGCGGGTTGGACGTTGATGCTTTATCAAAGTCCAGTTAAATTTGAAAGCGTAAAAGTCATCTCCACGTTGGAGAATTGAACCCCGGTCTTCCGTGTGACTGGTGATACTAACCACTATACTAACGAAGAACTGATGTACAGGCAATCTACCATTCACTGGTCAGCGTACAGGAGTGTTTGCAAGGCCGCCTGGATGTGTGTTCGTTGATCAGGGCCGGCCTTAGGAGGTGCGGGGCCCACTTGGGAACAATTTTAGTGAGCCCCAGGTCCCAACCAAGGTGAGTAAAATCATAGAAATATAATAAAAGTTATAAATAAAGTATATTAAAGCCTGCGAGTTTATAGGCCAAACAGATCTAAGTTACATTTTAATATAAAATTGCATACATGTAAGCCTACAAGTAACAAACAAAATGTGTAGATCACCTCTGAAAAGTACATAGTTACAATGCCACTTGCTTTAATGACTGTGAAATGAAAAAAAAGTTATTTAATTAACTAGATCCTGGAAAACCAATAACTATTGGCGAAAAATCAGTCCAGGCATTAAATTTTGGGCTTCAGCCCCATCCTACCCTTTGGGCTTCTACCCCATCCTAACTGAGTTGTGTGTGTGTGTGTGTGTGTGTGTGTTAGTTGTGTGTATGTTAGTTGTCTGTGCATGATTTGTGTGTGTGTTAGTTGTCTGCATTACGTGTGTGTGTGTGGGGGGGGGGGGGGGGGGGGAGGAGAGAAGGGAGGGAGGGACGAAGGGAAGGGAGGAAGGAGAGAAGGGATGGAGGGACAAAGGGAAGGGAGGAAGGGAAGGAGAGAAGGGAAGGAGCGGATGCTGGGGTCCGGGCGGATGGGTGTGAGCTGAGGCCGAGGTTTGTAAACATTGCTCCAACCCCCGGCCCGGCCCAGCCCGGCCCTCTGTGTATTGCACACCGCGTCTCCCTGGGGAGAGAGAGGGGTGGAGCCGGGGCTGTGTGTGCGAAGCACGGCGACTGTAGGGATGGAAGCGCTGCCCCGGGACCATGAGGGAACGATCACTTCTCCCCCTTCTCCATCTACCCCTTTCATCCCCCTCCACCCCTCTACTCTCTCCATTCCCCCCTCCCCGTCTACCCCTTTCTTCCCCCTCCACCCCTCTACTCTCACCATTCCCCCCTCCCCGACTACCCCTTTCTTCCCCCTCCACCCCTCTACTCTCTCTCCACCCCTCTACCTGGAATTGATCTACCAGAGCCCAGAGTTGGTTACTCTAGCGCGGGGCCACGTGGGGCGCCGGGCCCAATTGGGAGCAATAGGTCGAATTGGCTTAAGGCCGGCCCTGTCGGGTTGTCAGGTTTTCAAAACGCTCTTCTCATTGACCGATCTCATTTTGCCTCAACTGCGTGGTTTTTTTTAAGGGACATTTATAATCAATATCCAAAGGATGATGTGAGATGCAGGAAAGATTTATAGCTCATCAACTATTACTAATGCAAGAGTCTAATCTGACCCTGGGTGAAGATTCACAGTGTGCTGTGTAACTCTTTTTTGTGCACCTCCATCGGCTGGATGATGAGAACATTGTGAATGAAATTAAAACTGCAGTAAAGTGAGAATGATCCGTCAGAAGCAATGTAGGTTCCATTGATCAAGTCACAGCTCTGGAGACCACTGAGTACATTAATTGCCTTTTCTCATATGTGACGATGGTGGTATAGTGGTGAGCATAGCTGCCTTCCAAGCAGTTGACCCGGGTTCGATTCCCGGCCATCGCAATTCTAATAATTTTAATTGCATCAAATGTATCCAAGAGAATTTTCAAGTGAATGCCTTGAATTTATAACAGAAGCTTCCCTCTACAGGAAAACACATCTGTTTGTTGCCCTCTATGATATTTGCACACTTGGAGGACACAATCAATACTCTCTCCAAAATTAAACACAAACACCAGAAACCATTTTTAAGGACAAGTCATGTAGTCATCCCACAGGGGGAACCTGTACCCAACATCTTTGAATGATCCTCATTCTGAAACAGAGCAAATACTCAGGTAACAGGAAACTTCTCGATGTGGGAGTCAATACATAGAGTATAGAAAATAATGCAGCACTGGAGCAGGCCCTTTTGTCCACATAATGTCCGTACCAAACATGATGTCAAATTAACCTAACCTCTGATTGCATATAGACCCTAATGATTCCAATGGTTAGACTTTATACCCTCTAATCCCGGCAGCATTTCTTCACACCACCACTCCAAAACCTCCGCAATCCCAAACAATCTTCTTCATCTTCTTCACCACCTGCCAGCATTTAGTCGATATCCTTCTAAAACTATCCTATCCATGTACCTGTCTAACTGCTTCTTAAATGTTGGGATAGTCCTTGCCTCAACTACCTCTTCTGACATCTCATTCCATACATCCACCACCCTTTGTGCGAAAAAGCTACCCCTCAGTTTCCCCTTCAACTTAAACCTATTTCCTCTGGTCCTCAATTCATATATTCTGAGCAAAGACTCGGTGCATCTACCCGATCTATTCCTCTCATGATCTTATACACTTCCATAAGATCACCACTTCAACCTCCTTAGCTCCAAGGAATAGAGTCCCAGCCTACTCAACCTCTGCCTATAGCTCAGACCCTCTGGTCCTGTCGACAGTCCAGGCTACTGTGGATTCCATGCATTTTGACCTTCTGGATGTTATGACACTGGCTTAGAGGTGTTATCTAAATCAGCACTGAAGATTAGGGTCATGTGGTGTGATTTCATGGCTATGGCCTAACATGAGTTACTTTATGAAAATCCTTGTCAACGACATCCACTGCCCTACCTTCATCAATAAATTTTGTCACCTCCAAACAAATCATTCAAGTTCTAAAGACTTACTACTTTTTTTGCATATCTTTCAATCATTTGTTCTATGTCTCTCTAGTTCTCTGTCCATATCTGTCGTTTCCCTTTCCCCTCACTAGTCTGAAGAAGGGTCTCAACCTGAAATGTCACTCATTCTTTCCCTCCAGAGATGCTGTCTGTCCCGCTGAGTTACAACAGCATTTTGTGTCTATCTTCAGTTCCCTCCAGCATCTGCAGCTGCTTCCGACACATAGAAAACAAAAGCTTAACCTTTTTCTTTGGCTTTGAATTTCCTGAGCAATAAAGGATAGCATTCTGAAAAATAAAGCAAAAACACATTCCTCAAATCTGAAATGAAGAGAAAATGGCGCTAACACTAATCAGGCCAGGCAGCATCTGTGGAGACAGAAACAGAATGAACGTTTCAGGTTGAAGGCCCTTCCTCACTTAACATTCTGTGGTCTTTCCTAATTACTTCTGTTCCACATCAGAGACATTGATAATCAGCCACCAGATCCGAAGATGCCTCTGAACGTCGGACCTCCACCATCCCTCGCTCTTTAGTCTACTTCCTACCCCTCAGATCCAATTTAAACCTCATTCCACTCACCTTAAACCATTTCCCCCTTGTTTTAAGCATGGAGTAATGTTTTGACTACTTGCTCTGTCTAAGTCTAGGTGAGCCAGAACCTCTCCTTTACTTCCACCAGTTCATTGGTCAACTTTCCCAGCTACAGGGGAAACAAGCCTGCACAGTACCAGTCCTTCCACCACAACTTCCATCAGCAAGCAACTTCTAAAATGTAAAGATGTAAAGATTTAAAAGAGCAGAGCGATTATATCGGATGAGGCAGATCTCCAGGTTGCAGAGTTGCCATGATCTGGCTACTATGTGGAGACAAAAAACTGCTGATGCTGGTTGATAGCAAACACAAAGTGCTGTAGTAACTCAGCGGGTTGGACATTGATGTCAAAGTCCAGTTAAATATGAAAGCATAAAAGTCATCTCCACGTTGGGGAATTGAACCTCGGTCTCCCGTGTGTCAGGGGATACTAACCACTATACTAACGAAGAACTGATGTACAGGGAATCTACCATTCACAGGTCAGCATACAGGAGTGTTTGCAAGGCCGCCTGGATGTATGTTCGTTGATTGTCAGGTTTTTGAAACGCACTTCTCATTGACCGATCTCATTATGCCCCAACTGCGTGTTTTTTTTTAAGGACATTTATTATCAATATCCAGAGGATGATGTGAGATGCAGGAAAGATTTGTAGCACATCAACTATTACTACTGCAGGAGTCTAATCTGATCTTGGGTGAAGATTCACAGTGTGCTGTGTAACTCTTTTTTGTGCACCTCCATCAGCTGGACGATGAGAACATTGTGAATGAAATTAAAACTGCAGCAAAGTGAGAATGATCTGTCAGAAACAATGTAGGTTCCATTGATCAAGTCACAGCTCTGGAGACCACTGAGTACGTTAATCGCCTTTTCTCATATGCGACGATGGTGGTATAGTGGTGAGCATAGCTGCCTTCCAAGCAGTTGACCCGGGTTCGATTCCCGGCCATCGCAATTATAATAAATTTAATTGCATCAAATGCATCCAAGAGAATTTTCAAGTGAATGCCTTGAATTTATAACAGAAGCTTCCCTCTACAGGAAAACATGTCTGTTTGTTGCAAAACATGTCTGTTTGTTGCCCTCTATGATATTTACACCTCTTGGAGGAACACAATTAATAAACTCTCCAAAATTAAACACATACAACAGATGGACAAGTCATGTAGTCATCGCACAGGGGGAACCTGTACACAACATCTTTGAATGGTCCTCATTATGAAACAGAGCAAATACTCAGGTAACAGGAAACTTCTCAATGTGGGTCAATACATAGAGTATAGAGAGTATAGAGAATAATGCAGCACTGGAGCAGGAAAGATGTAAAGATTTAAAAGAGCAGAGCGATTATATTGGATGAAGCAGATCTCCAGGTTGCAGAGTCGCCATGATCTGGCTACTATGTAGAGACAAACAACGGCTGATGCTGGTTGATAGCAAACACAAAGTGCTGCAGTAACTCAGCGGGTTGGACATTGATGCTTTATCAAGTCGTTAAATTTGAAAAGTCATCTCCACGTTGGGGAATTGAATTCCAGTCTCCCGTGTGACTGGTGATACTAACCATTATACTAACGAAGAACTGATGTACAGGGAATCTACCATTCACTGGTCAGCGTGTTTGCAAGGCCACCTGGATGTGTGTTCGTTGATCAGGGCCGGCCTTAGGAGGTGCGGGGCCCACTTGGGAATAATTTTGGTGAGCCCCAGGTCCCAGCCAAGGTGAGTAGAATCATAGAAATATAATAAAAGTTATAAATAAAGTATATTAAAGCCTGCGAGTTAATAGACCAAACAGATCTAAGCTACATTTTAATATAAAATTGCATACATGTAAGCCTACAAGTAACAAACAAAATGTGTAGATCAACTCTGAAAAGTACATAGTTACAATATCACTTGTTTTAGTGACTGTGAAATGAAAAAAAAGTAATTTAATTAACTAGATCCTGGAAAACCAATAACTATTGGCGAAAAACCAGTCCAGGCATTAAATTTTGGTCTTCAGCCCCATCCTACCCTTTGGGCTTCTACCCCATCCTAACTTAGTTGTGTGCGTGTGTAAGTTGGCTGTGCGTGATGTGTGTGTGTTAGTTGTCTGTGCATTACGTGTGTATGTGTGGGAGGAATGGAGAGAAGGGAGGGAGGGAGGGAAGGAGAGAAAGGAAAAGAGAGAGAGGAAGGAGGGAGGGAAGGAGAGAAGGGAGGGACGAAGGGAAGGGAGGGAGGGAAGGGAAGGAGAGAAGGGAGGGAGCGGATGCCGGGGTCTAGTCGGATGGGTGTGAGCTGAGGCCGAGGTTTGTAAAAGTTGCTCCAACCCCCGGCACGGCCCTCCCTGTATTGTTCACCGCGTCTCCATGGGGACAGAGAGGGGTGGAGCCGGGGCTGTGTGCGTGAAGCACGGCGACTGGAGGGGCGGGAGCGCTGCCCCGGGAAACGTGAGGGAATGATGCCTTCTCCCCTTCTCCATTCCCCCCTCCCCGTCTACCCCTTTTTTCCCCCTCCACCCCTCTACTCCCTGTCCACCCCTCCACCCGGGGTTGATCTACCCGAGCCGAGAGTAGATTACTCTAACGCAGGGCCCCCTGAGGCGCGGGGCCCAATTGGGAGCAATTGGTCCAATTGGCTTAAGGTCGGCCCTGTCGGTTTGTCAGGTTTTCAAAACGCTCTTCTCATTGACCGATCTCATTATGCCTCAACCGAGTGTTCTTTTTAAGGGACATTTATAATGGTGGCCGACTAGGAAAAGGGGAGATGCAGCGAGACCTGGGTGTCATGGTACACCAGTCATTGAAAGTGGGCATGCAGGTGCAGCAGGCAGTGAAGAAAGCGAATGGTATGTTAGCTTTCATAGCAAAAGGATTTGAGTATAGGAGCAGGGAGGTTCTACTGCAGTTGTACAGGGCCTTGGTGAGACCACACCTGGAGTATTGCGTACAGTTTTGGTCTCCAAATCTGAGGAAGGACATTATTGCCATAGAGGGAGTGCAGAGAAGGTTCACCAGACTGATTCCTGGGATGTCAGGACTGTCTTATGAAGAAAGACTGGATACACTTGGTTTATACTCTCTAGAATTTAGGAGATTGAGAGGGGATCTTATAGAAACTTACAAAATTCTTAAGGGGTTGGACAGGCTAGATGCAGGAAGATTGCTCCCGATGTTGGGGAAGTCCAGGACAAGGGGTCACAGCTTAAGGATAAGGTGGAAATCCTTTAAAACCGAGATGAGAAGAACTTTTTTCACACAGAGAGTGGTGAATCTCTGGAACTCCCTGCCACAGAGGGTAGTCGAGGCCAGTTCATTGGCTATATTTAAGAGGGAGTTAGATGTGGCCCTTGTGGCTAAGGGGATCAGAGGGTATGGAGAGAAGGCAGGTACGGGATACTGAGTTGGATGATCAGCCATGATCATATTGAATAGCGGTGCAGGCTTGAAGGGCCGAATGGCCTACTCCTGCACCTAATTTCTATGTTTCTATGTTCTATATCCAGAGGATGATGTGAGATGCAGGAAAGATTTGTAGCTCATCAACTATTACTACTGCAGAAGTTTAATCTGATCTTGGGTGAAGATTCACAGTGTGCTGTGTAACTTTTTTGTGCACCTCCATCGGCTGGACGATGAGAACATTGTGAATGAAATTAAAACTGCAGCAAAGTGAGAATGATCTGTCAGAAACAATGTCGGTTCTATTGATCAAGTCACAGCTCTGGAGACCACTGAGTACGTTAATCGCCTTTTCTCATATGCGACGATGGTGGTATAGTGGTGAGCATAGCTGCCTTCCAAGCAGTTGACCCAGGTTCGATTCCCAGCCATCGCAGTTTCAATAATTTTAATTGCATCAAATGCATCCAAGAGATTTTTAAATTTAATGCCTTGAATTTATAACAGAAGCTTCCCTCTACAGGAAAATATGTCTGTTTGTTTCCCTCTATGATATTTGCACTCTTGGATGACACAATTAATACACTCTCCAAAATTAAACACATACACCAGAAACCATTTCTAAGGACAAACATGGGGGAACCTGTACAGGGGGAACCTGTACACAACATCTTTGAATGGTCCTCATTCTGAAACAGTGCAAATACTCAGGTAACAGCAAACTTCTCGATGTGGGAGTCAGAAAGTAATGCAGCATTGGAGCAGGCCCTTTGGTCCACACAATGTCCATACCAAACATGATGCCAAATTAACCTAACCTCTGCTTGCATATGAACCCTAATTAATCCAATGATTCTAATCCAATTATTAAACTCTATACCCGCTAATCCCGGCAGCATTCCTTTACACCACCACTCCAAACCCTCCGCAATCCCAAACAATCTTCTTCAGTCCTTCTCGTCCTGCTGAGTTACTCCAGCATTTTGTGTCTATCTTCGGTTTCAACAAGCATCTGCAGTTTCTTCCCACACATATAACTGAAGCACAACCATTTTTATTTGTCTTTCAATTTCCTGAGCAATAAACATATAAAACAGGCGCAGCAGTAAGCCATTCGGCCCTTCAAGCCAGCACCCCCATTCAATATGATCATCATAAATCAATACCCGTTCCTTCTTTTGCCCCCGAGCCCTTGATACCGTAAGCCCTAAGAGCTATATCTAACTCTCTCTTGAAAACACCCACTGCCTCCACTACCCTCTGTAAACAAGCCTGTACAATCCCTCCCCACAGGTCAGTTCCAGTCCTTCCACCACGACTTCTATCAGCAAGCAAATTTTAGATCCAATGAGGAAACAAGTTCCCCACAAAATATCCAAATTTTCTCATCCTTTGTTCACTTACTTAAACTGTATGCAATTCATGTGTCATCCTCACAACTTACTTTCCGTCTGGGGCTGACAATTCATAGACACAAAATACTGGAGTAACTCAGCGAGACAGGCAGGATCTCTGGAGGGAAGGAATGGGTGACGTTTCCAGAAGATGAGACAATAGTTGTGTTGTCCCCTTATATAGAAACATAGACAATAGGTGCAGGAGTAGGCCATTTAGCCCAATATGATCATGGCTGATCATCCAAAATCAGTACCACGTTCCGGTTTTTTCACCATATCCCTTGATTCCCTTAGGGCTAAGAGCTAAATCTAACTCTCTCTTGAAAACATCCAGTAAATTGAACTCCTTCTGTGGCGGAGAATTCCACAGATTCACAACTCTCTGGGTGAAAAAGTTTCTATTCATCTCAGTCCTAAATGGCCTACCCCTTATTCTTCTGTGACCACTGGTTCTGGGCTCCCCCAACATCGGGAACATTTCCCCTGCATCAAGCCTGCCCAATCCCCTAAGAATTTTGTATATTTCTATAAGAAGGATAAAGGATGGCATTCCAAATAAAAGATCCTGGGGAAAGTATAGCATTCTGAAAATTAAATCAAAAACGCAGTCCACAAACCGGAAATGAAAAGAAAAAATGGCGGTAACACTCAACAGGCTAGGCCGGCATCTTTGGAGACAGAAACAGAATGAACGGTTCAGGTTGAAAGCTCTTCATCAGATAAAATTCTGTGGCCTTTCCTAATTACTTCTGATCTGCGTCAGGGACATTGATAATCAGCCACCAAGATGCCTCTGAACGTCAGAACTTCACCAACCCTCAGTTTAGTCTGCTTTCTATCCCCCAGATATCCTTTAAACCTCATTCGACTCACCTAAAACCACTGCCCCGTTGTTTTAAACATACTTAGCGTGGAGGTTTTCTTTGACTACTTGCTCTGTCTTCGTGAGTCATGACCTCGTTTACTTCCACCAGATCAATACTCAACCTTCCCAGGAAAACAAGCCTGTACAATCCCTCCCCACAGTACAGTCCCAGTCCTTCCACCTCTCCGAAGACTATGGAAAGCAGGTCTCCCCACTACACACCTACGAACTTTTTATAGGGGGACAATCGAGAGCACATTAACCTACGGCATCACTTCCTGGTTTGGGACCTGCAAGGCATACGAACGGCACAAACTAGACAGGATTGTGAAGACCGCCAGCAGGATTATTGGTGCTCCACTCCCTTTCCTGCTGGACATATACAGGAAGAGATGTATCAGCAGAGCCATCTCCATCATTAAAGACCCCTACCACCCATCGCATCACATATTCTCCATCCTGCCATCTGGGAAGAGGTACAGGAGCATTAGCTGCAAAACCAGCAGGATGCTCCTCAGCTTCTTCCCGCAGGCTATAAGACTGATAAACGGACTTTGCCCCCTGCCAAAGTATCGCGCACCAACCACCAACCTGGACACACTGCAGCAGAGCCACTGTCGTGCCGCTGCCGATCGGAACGCCTGTTGATGTTTAGTAGAGAGTAGAGTGTTTAATTTGTTCATGATATATGTATTTTTATTTCTATTTATTTTTTACTGCACACTGAATGGACACTGGTTGAGAACGTTTTTTTGTTTCCTCTGGGTATGTAAGAACTCAGGAAAATGACAATAAAGATATGTTATACCATACTATACTATACGACATATCAGCAAGCAAATTTTAGATCCAATGAGGGAACAAGTTATCCACATAATATCCTAATTTTCTAGTCCTTTTTCCACTTACTTAAACTGTAAGTGTTCACAGAAACATAGAAAATAGGTGGTGCAGGAGTAGGCCATTCGGCCCTTCGAGCCTGCACCGCCATTCAATATGATCATGGCTGGTCATCCAACTCAGTATCCCATACCTGCCTTCTCTCCATACCCCCTGATCCCTTTAGCCACAAGGGCCATATCTAACTCCCTCTTAAATATAGCCAACGAACTGGCCTCAACTACCTTCTGTGGCAGATAATTCCACAGTTCATGTGTAGCCTCCTTAGCTCCTCCTCACAACTTACTTTCCTACATATCTTTGCATCATCAGCAAGTTCAGGAATCAAACGCTCGGAGTCTTCAGGGAAGTCGATAACATTAACTATAAGAAGTTTAGGCACCGGCACTGCACTCATGACAATGGTGTGTGTGGGGTTTCAGTCGCCATCGGCCTCTCCGGCAGTGTCGGGGTCAATGGCATTATCCTCAGCACCAAAGATCATAGAAGGCTCCGCTCTATGGTCTTTGGCAATGATTGCCACCGGCAGCTGCTTCCCTCGCAAAGATACTAGAGGAGCACTAGATACCAAAGATCATATTTGTTCCCACCCGCCTCCCTCCCAGTCAGGGTACACAAAATTGCTGGAGGAACTCAGCGGGTGCAGCAGCATCTATGGAGCGAAGGAAATAGGCGACGTTTCGGGCCGAAACCCTCCTTCAGACCCTCCCAGTCAGTGTTACCGGACACTGGCGCTCTCTGATTGGCGGCTGTAGATGTCTGCGATTGGCTCTTTCTATTACCCAATGGAAACGTTAGTGAAGTTTGCTCCATATTCATGTCGCAACTGACCAATAACAGTCGTGTCTGTGTCCCATCCTTCATTAGCATCGAGCGGTGGGGCAGCCTTTTAAGCCGCGCTCCGAGCGTGCTTTGGCATATTTGCATGATTGAAGTCGGTTGTCAAAATGCCTGATCCAGTGAAGCCAGCAGCAAAGAAGGGCTCCAAGAAAGCCGTGTCCAAAGTAGCCTCCAAGGGCGGCAAGAAGCGCAGGAAGTCGAGGAAGGAGAGTTATTCCATCTACATCTACAAGGTGATGAAGCAAGTTCACCCCGACACCGGCATCTCGTCCAAGGCCATGAGCATCATGAACTCGTTCGTCAACGATATTTTCGAGCGCATCGCTGGTGAAGCTTCCCGCCTGGCTCATTACAACAAGCGCTCGACCATCAGCTCCCGGGAGATCCAGACCGCCGTGCGCCTGCTGCTGCCCGGGGAGCTGGCCAAGCACGCCGTGTCAGAAGGGACAAAGGCGGTGACCAAGTACACCAGCTCCAAGTAAAGACCGACGACCTGTAAAGAAGCTTAACCGAAAACAAGGCTCTTTTAAGAGCCACCCACAGTCTCACTGAAAGAGTTGTACTCGTATTTCGAACCCGTATAACTATTTCCGTATCGGGCGATCGTTCACATTCATGAAATAAAGTTCTTCGGACATTTTCTAATATAGTATTTAAAACACAGAAAATATAAAGTGCTTCAATGTCAACAGTCTGGCAGCATCTCTGGAGGATATGAACAGGATTGAAATCTATACCAGAGAAATGTATAGAGGTGGAAGGGGGCCGTGGCGGAGAGGAGGAGGAGGGACATGGATGGGCATCCGACCGAGGCACAGGGAGGGATGTGATAAGGGAGTGAGCGTTGGTGTGAGATGGAGAATTCATAGTTAGGTTATGAGCTACCCAACTGGGACAGAACACGGTGGGGAGGGAGTGGTCCGATTGAGGGAGGGTGGGATTCCCACATTCTCATTGAAAACGTTGTAATACAGATTTCTACATCGAATTGCAGCAGAATTATTTCTGGATAGATTTTCTACGTGGGATTTGTAAACGTTATATTTGCGCTGCTCACATTCTGTGGTTCAATTGTTCGGTGTCCTGGTGTCCCGATCACCAAACTGACATGAAAACTTAATCCTCTTCACCTCAGTTTGTCCCGGTCACCATACATTGTGAACATGGTAATTATTGCTGCTGTTGGTGTTTTAATTTATGAGGGGAATGCTATGAATCGCCTTTCTATTCCGCAATAGGTTCGCGATTTTTTTTTTCCTGCAGAGGAACTTGCACAGTAACTGGTACATTATACAGGCAGTGAATCGCATTTTTTGGTTCCGTTCAGTTACTAGTGGAAAAGGGAGAATTAAATTCCCAGAAATATGCAGAATATTATTCATGTTTACGACGTCGTGATTCAGTGCGGATTAAATAGGGAAAATGCGACGACATACAGAAATATATTGATCTGGTTATTGATTGATTGATTTATTTATTTATGTTATCGAAATAAATTTTATACAGAATAAAAAATAGATACAAAACAAAACCTGGGCAAAAAATCTTCCGACCTTTTCGGAGGCTATGCAAACATTCATTCGGTAGTGTTCGCAGAAATATCCTTATACCCGGCACTCATTATCTTTGAACAAGTGATATTTTAGCGGGTTTTTCAAATTTATGCTAATCTCCGGGAATTGGCAGTTATTTTCCGCGCCTCTTCTGTTGCGGTCTGTGATTGGTGCACAAGGCAGCTCTCTGATTGGGTTATGCTCCTCACCAATGACATTAGGCACTGTTCCACCAATCATTAGCGTCCCTCCGCATCCCTCCAGAAGGTATAAGAAGGGCGAGTGCGGCAGGATGACTTCATTCTGGCTGCATCGCTATTTGGAAATGACTGGACGAGGAAAAACCGGCGGCAAAGCTCGGGCCAAGGCCAAGTCTCGCTCATCCCGGGCCGGGTTGCAGTTCCCGGTTGGCCGTGTCCACAGGCTCCTGAGAAAGGGCAACTATGGTGAGCGGGTGGGTGCTGGAGCCCCGGTCTATCTGGCTGCTGTGCTCGAGTATCTGACGGCTGAAATCCTGGAGTTGGCCGGCAACGCGGCCCGGGACAACAAGAAGTCCCGCATTATCCCCAGACATCTGCAGTTGGCCGTCCGTAACGACGAGGAACTCAACAAGCTGTTGGGAGGGGTGACCATCGCCCAGGGCGGGGTGTTGCCCAATATCCAGGCCGTGCTGTTGCCCAAGAAAACCAGTGGAGCCAACAAGTAAACGAGACAAACTAAACGTAGTGACCAAAAGGCTCTTTTCAGAGCCACTCACATTGTCTGTGGAAGGGCTGACCAGCGATTGGGGCAAGGGCGGGGGAAATTGAATAAAGGCGTTTGTTCTGGGTGAAAGTGAGACTTATAGAGAAGAGCGAACAGCAGGCAGGGATTGCGCGGATCTTGTACACAGAGTCGCTTTGTGGTGTACGCCTGTTTTGTCCGAGCCCAATGTCCCTTTTACGGAAACAGTCGGACTCTGTTCTGCAACTGATATATCAATTATAATGAACCAGGGTGTGATCGGGTGCAGTATGGAATAGGAAATAGGATCAAGGACTTACAAAACTATAAACTAGTTAAAACAATAAACCCCACAATTACAACGACGGCAGCAGGAAAATACAAATACTTTGTTCACGGTAATACTCTAAAGGGAAAGGTTATTGAGGGAAGTGTACGAAAGCAGAGGCCAAATAAGGGGGCAGGGTGAAATGTATGTCACTAGCGGGCAGGAATGTAGAGCGACGCCGTGATTAAAATGTATTCCGTAAAAAAATGCTATATTTCAGAGGGAGTTAGATGTGGCCCTTGCGGCTAAAGAGATCAGGGGGTATGGAGAGAAGGCAGGTTCATGATACTGAGGTGGATGATCAGCCATGATCATATTGAATGGCGGTGCAGGCTCGAAGGGCCGAATGGCCTATCCTGCACCTAATTTCTATGTTTCTATGTTTTCTATGTTTCTAATAAGGTCAGCGAGAGACTGCAGGACAGAGTTGTCTGTTGAGGCCCACTTCTGTGTGAAGTTGTCCATTTAAACTTGAGGTAGGAAAACCTAGTGGCACTTGCATGTGCCCCAGTGATGCTTTCCTCTTTGTCGGGTACGTTGAACAATTCCTGTCCCAGGCGTACACTGGCCATATCCCAGAAATCTGCAGTATCTCCGTTGCGTTGATGACTGCATCGACACTACGCCCTGAACCCATGCAGAACTTATGTGACCTTCACTACCGATTACCATCCTGCACTCAACTTCACTTGAACATCTCTGACACCTCCCTCCCCATTCTTGATCTCACCATCTCCATCACGGGAGATAGACTATCGACTGACGTCTATTACAAACCCACTGACTCCCACAACTATCTCAACTGCACATTCTTCCCACCCTCCGACCAGCAAAGACTGCATCCCCTACTCCCAATTCTGCTGTCTATCTGTGCCCAAGATGAGGTGTTCCATACCAGGACATCCGGGATGTCCTCATTCTTTAGGGAACGAGGTATACCCTTTCCATCATAGAGGAAGCCCTCACATGTGTCTCCTCAGTACCCGCATCGTCACACTTGCTCCCCCTCCCCACAGTCGCAAAAGGGACAGAGTACCCCTAGTCCTTACCTTTCACCCCATCAGCAATCGCACTCAACATTTAACCCTCCGACATTTTCGTCACCTTCAACGGGATCGCACTGAAAAAGTAACGTTTATAACAATCAAACAGGTTCGCTTCTTAATAAACAAACAACTCACAAACTATTTGGTAGACCAGTTCAAAACTTTACTTATTATCGGCCGATAGACGTGGTAAGGAACTCCAGCCAAGTGAGCAATACAGACACTTCACTGTCCTCATTCCACCTCCCCGAACAACAGAATTACATCGTATTATATAGTGTTTTTTTGTCACCTTAGCACATTCCACAAACATTAGTCATGGTCAGAGGTACAGGAAATAAAGGTTTCTACAGAATGCGTCACATCAAAGGCATCTTGTCATATGGTACAAGATATCTTACATATTAAAGACATCGGCCATTTGTCAATACCCCTTAGATCAATCTAGCTTCCTCTCACAGACATCGGACATTTGGTGCAAGGTATTTTATATATTAAAGGCATCAGCCATTTGTCAATACCTCTTAGTGAGTCAATCTAGCTTCCTCTTTGCTTCCTCTCTCATCAAATGGTAGACAAATGTTATAGTTATTCATTATCTCAATTCACAGCAACCTGAGGCAAGCCTAAACTTGCCTTTCTGTATTTTCTCTACTGGAGAAAAGCCGAATTTGAGACTAAATATAAACTGTAAACTAGCCCAGGAACCAATCTGATATCTTCTTATATTTTTAACTTAATTCAGCCTTATCAGCACCGCACGTCACATCTTCCCATCTTCACCCATTTCCGCCTTCTGTACAGATCATTCCCTCTGCAACTCCGTTAACTCATCTCTTCCCACCCAAACCACCCCATCCCCAGGTACATTCCCCTGCAACCACAGGAGATGCAACACTTCTCGCTATACCTCCTCCCTCGACTCTGTCAAGGGACACCAACATTCCTTTCTGATTAGGCAGAGGTTCACTTGCACCTCCTCGAACCTCATCTAATGTATCCGTTGTTCAAAATGTGTATCCGTTGTTCGGCGAGACCAAATGTAGACTGGGCGATTTCGCTCAGTCCACCAGTCCTACCCGATCTCCCGGTTGCCAAACACTTTAATTCCCCTTCCCATTCCCACACTGACCTTTCTGGCCTTAGGCCTCTTCCATTGTCAGAGTGAGGCTAAACTCAAAGTTGGAGGAACAGCATCTTATATTTCACCTGGGCTGCTTGCAACCCCGTGGTATGAGTATCGAATTATCTATCTTCAAGTAATTGCTGCATTCCGTCTCTCTCCATCCCTTCCCCACCCAAGTCACACCAGCTTCTCATTCTCACCTAGCAAACAGCTAACAACGGCCTGTTTCCTTTATCATCGTTACTTTGTTTGCATATATTGCATTCATTTGTTCTATATCTCTCTACATCCGTCATTATCTCTTGATTCCTTTTGCCCTGATTCTAATCTGAACAAGGGTCTCAACACGAAACGTCACCAATTCCTTCTCCACACAAGCGGAAGAAGCATTACATGCCATCGCCTGCTGGTCAGCATCAAGTCTGACCGTGAGATGGTGAAGTACTGTTACCAATAGTCCGGGGTAGGGATGAAGATTCGGACTGGACTACAAATGGAAAGTGCAGCATGCATAATACGTGTGGTGATAGATAAAGTAAAGGCAGGCCAATATGGGTAATCTACAGTAGGTTCACCAGGTTAATTCCCAGGATGGTGGGTCTATCATATGTTGATAGAATCGAGCGGCTGGGCTCGTATACTCTGGAATTTAGGATGAGGGGATCTTATTGAAACATATAGGATTATTAAGGGTTTGGACACGCTAGAGGCAGGAAACATGTTCCCGATGTTGGGGGAGTCCGGAACCAGGGGCCACAGTCTAAGAATGAGGGGTAGGCCATTTAGAACAGAGATGAAGAAAAACATTTTCACACAGAGAGTTGTGAGTCTGTGGAATTCTCTGCCTCAGAGGGAGGTGGAGGCTGGTTCTCTGGATGCTTTCAAGGGAGTGCTAGACAGAGCTCTTAATGATAGTGGAGTCCAGGGATATGAGGAGAAGGCAGGAACGGGGTACTAATTGTGGATGATCAGCCATGATCACATTGAATGGCGGTGCTGGCTCCAGGGGCCGAATGGCCTACTCCTGCACCTATTGTCTATTGGCCATTGTCTATTGTCTATAACAAGGTGGCATAGGACGGTGGGGTCTGGAAGACACTGTCTGAATGGATGGGCCAGGGCAGTGTACCAGGCAAATAAAGCAGTTCGCAGATATGCACTGAAGAGCTTTGGCGTACAGAGGAGTGATTGGATCAATCCGCTATCTATTGCATACACGATGGGCCGATTGGTCTCATGCATCACCAATGCATCATGGTTCTACTGCTCGGAGTCGCTGCCCCGGGCCCAGTGCCGTGTGAAGATGGGGGAAGGCGAGGGGACAAGGATTGTTGGCGTTAGATTACACGGGGAGTGAGGGAGAGACTCCCTGGTCTAGGACTGCCTTTGTGTTGAGGGAGGGGTCATTCTGTCCCTCAGTCTCTGGGACTGTGGGCCAGTCTGGTCCTAAACCCTTCAGTGCCTGATAAGATGTGAGTAGGATTCACAGAGTGGGCCGCCCTCTGGGAAGGTGGGTGGGCATGGGTCTCATTCCCCACCCTCTAATCACCTCGACACTCTGGGGAAACTCTGGTTCTGTACACGTCACCCTCAGGTGCTGTGTGTGGGAGTGGGGTCAGGGTAATCTGTGTGGTTCTCTGGTACAATATAAGGGATGGGATCCACCATGAACCCGTCAGTCGCTGGAGATACGAGTCGAATCACCCTGCATTTGGCCATCTGAGGAGCCATGTGGGAGTGTGGATTCACTCTCCATCTGGCATTTTCCGGGAATGTGTGAGTGTGGGATTCACTTAACTTCTGGCATTTTGTGGGAATCCAGAAATAAGTTATTCTCAAATGAGTGCGTCTGTGGGCGAGCGAGGTAAAATTGTGGATCTAACTTTTTCTCTGGCCAGGAACCTTCGCCTCCCAATGATGACCCCATCTCCCATCTCCTACCCTCATCCTCCTCGTGGACTCCTCCTGCTGGCATCCCAGGTTCTATCCTGACTATGGGTACTATAACCATATAACCATATAACAATTACAGTTTGGAAACAGGCCATCCCGGCCCTACAAGTCCGTGCCAAACACTTATTTTCCCCTAGTCCCATCTACCTGCACTCAGACCATAACCCTCCATTCCTTTCCCACCATATACCTATCCAATTTATTTTTAAATGATAAAATCGAACCTGCCTCCACCACTTCCACTGGAAGCTCATTCCACACAGCTACCACTCTCTGAGTAAAGACGTTCCCCGTCATGTTACCCCTAAACGTCTGTCCCTTAATTCTCAAGTCATGTCCTCTTGTTTGAATCTTCCCTACTCTCAATGGGAAAAGCTTATCCACGTCAACTCTGTCTATCCCTCTCATCATTTTAAAGACCTCTATCAAGTTCCCCCTTAACCTTCTGCACTCCAAAGAATAAAGACCTAACTTATTCAACCTTTCTCTGTAACTTAATTGCTGATACCTAGGCAACATTCTAGTAAATCTCCTCTGTACTCTCTCTATTTTGTTGACATCCTTCCTATAATTGGGCGACCAAAATTGTACACCATACTCCAGAATTGGTCTCACCAATGCCTTGTACAATTTTAACATTACATCCCAACTTCTATACTCAATGCTCTGATTTATAAAGGCTAGCATACCAAAAGCTTTCTTTACCACCCTATCTACATGAGATTCCACCTTCAGGGAACTATGCACAGTTATTCATAGATCCCTCTATTTAACTGCATTCCTCAATTCGCTACCATTTACCATGTACGTCCTATTTTGATTTGTTCTGCCAAGATGTAGCACATCACACTTAACAGCATTAAACTCCATCTGCCATCTTTCAGCCCATTCTTCTAAATGGCCTAAATTTCTCTGTGGACTTTGGAAATCTACTTAATTACAGAGTTTGACAGAGTTTGTATCTTCTCCCTGTGACTGCTTGGGTTTTCTCTGGGTACTAATTTCCAATTTCCTCCCACACTCCAAAGGCATGCATGTTTGTAGGTTACTTGGCTACTTGAAATTGTAAATTGTCCCCTGTGTATAGTGCTAATATATGGGGCGATTGCTGGTTGGAGAGGACTCGGTTGGCTGAAGGGCCTGTTTCCACGCAGTACCTCTAAAGTTCCTCAGCCCATACTGTCTGTTTCTATATCTTTCCCTACATCCACAAGCAGAATCGCTCTGGTAGACCCATTATTTCTGGCTGCTCATGCCTCACAAAACCTACTGAACACAAACAATAGGGCACAAAAACAGACACTTTGGCCCACAAGAACAGGCCCGCTGTGCAGGACATGACGCCAAAGCCAACTCTAATCTGCCTGCATAATCCGTATCCCTCCATTCCTTGCTTTTTCATATGCCTATCGTGAAGTCACTTAAATGCCATCATCATGCCTGCTCAACCACCATCCCTTCCAGGCACTCACCACCCTCTGAATAAAAAAAATTGCCCTGAACATCTCCTGTAAACCTCTGCCTGACGTCGGTCTCGCCGGTCGGGTCTTAGCGCCATGCTTCGAGTCACAGACTTGTCCGCTGCTCGGACTGGAATAGTCGTCTGCCCCGCCAGCTCCCACGAGGGCGTACCTGCTTTCAAGAGTAAAGCCCCTGTCCCACTTACGTGTCCTTGGCACGCTAATTACACAAACTCATGGTTGAGCGCGCGACGGTCCCGCGAAGGTCGCGCGCGACTTCAAGAGTCCGCACAGCCGTCTGGAACGTGTGACGTCATTTGAAGATGAACACAAACTTGGAGTAACTCAGCGGGACCGGCAGCATCTCTGGAGAGAAGGAATGGGTGATGTTTCGGGTCGAGACTCTTCTTCAGACAGAAAGAAGGGTCTTGACCTGAAACGTCACCCATTGCTTCTCTTCAGAGATGCTACCGGTCCCGCTGAGTTACTCCAGCATTTTGTGTCTATCTTCAATTTTCTTGGCCCCGCTCTGGGAGTAGAGGTGGGGGCGGATCCGGACCGCAACGGCCGTGAGCCCCAGGCCGAGTTCAGCGATCGTTTGCCTGCTTCTGCTGCTGTTGGAGGTGAGACGTTGCGCCGCGCCAGGGTACTTCCACCGTGGTCACCTACACTCGCTTCACCCCCTTTCTTTCCGTCTCTACCGGCCGCATCTCCTCCTGCACTCTTGGAGTGACGAACTGACTTTTAGTTCCTGTCCAGGAAGCTTTTGTCGTCCCGGATGGACCGCAGGTCACCCAGCTGCTGCTCCAGTTCCTTAACTTGGTCCCTGAGGAGCTGCATCTGGACACAGTTTCCACAGGTGTAGTGGTCAGTGACACCACCAGTGCCCCAGACTTCCCACATCCTGCAACAAATGTACCGCAATAACATTCCTCGGAGAAAATCTTCCTTCAGTCAATCCACTCACACGCTGGTCTGGCTGCTGCTGGTCTGGCTGCTGCTGCTCTGCGATCTTCCAGAAGGTCAGTGGGGATATGCTGACTCTAGCATTTTTGAATCCCTCTTCGATTTAAACCAGCATCTGCAGTTATTTTCTATATATACTCGCAGATACACGTAGATACAGATTATGTATACACGAAAAAACAAACTAACAACAATATGCATGTGAAGAAGGGTCTCGACCTGAAACTTCACATCTCTCATCTCTCCAGAGATAGTGCCCGACCGCCTTGTTACTCCACGATTTTGTGCCTATCTACAAAGACCCGACTTCTCGGGAGACTATCCGGTTCCGGGTTCGCCGCTGACCGGGTTGTTTCACTGTAGGAATGTTCAATACATTTTATGTGTATTACTTTTATGAGAGGTCGAGTGAACAGATTTGCTTTGCATGTTATCCAATCAAATCAGATTATACTATAGATCAATACATTCAAGCCGAAGTCAAGTACAATAGGAAGAGCGAATGAAAAGATACTGAGTACAGAATATCTAGATTTCCAAGTGTAAATGTGATTTAAAAAAAGGCAGGACGATTGTATCGGATGTTAGCATATGTTCAGGATGAAGCGACTTCAACAAAGTCCTTTTTACAGAATAAAAGTTGTCTCCCCGTCGGGGAATTGAACCCCGGTCTCCCGCGTGACAGGCGGGGATACTCACCACTATACTAACGAGGAATTGACGTGAATGGAATTGCACCATTCTGATGTCAGTGCCCAAAAGGGTTCATTGGGTCACCCCATGTCAATTTATTCTCTGTTTGCCTTCCAAACATTCACTTCTCTCTGTGTGACCGGGGGTCTCACGGGGTTCTTCAGTGATTCTGTGATTCCGTCGCTAAATCTGTGCAGTTTCTGGCCTTGATGTGACGAGTGTTGTTTAAACGGACATTTAAAATGCCTATAGACACAAAATGCTGGAGTAACTCAGCGGGACAGGCAGCATCGTTGAAGAGAATGAATATCCAGTTGCTCATGTGAGATGAAAAATTCATGAAAAATTCGCACCTCATCGGGAATTCAGAACTCGTTGCCGGTGTCGACTCTCAACAACATCAATCTGATCCCGGGTGAAGTTTCACCGGGTGTTGTGTTATTTCCGTCGGCTGGAGGATGGGGGCATCAAGTGGGCGGAACTGGTACTGCAGCAGAGTGAGAAATGATCCGTCAGCAAACAATGTGACAAAAGTTGATCAACTCGTACAGCAGTGAAGACTGTAGTCCAGGTACTGAAGACTATTCAGTACCTGGACTACTCAGGTGTTACGTAGCGATGGTGGTATAGTGGTGAGCATAGCTCCCTTCCAAGCAGTTGACCCGGGTTCGATTCCCGGCCATCGCAGTTTTAACTATTTTAATTCACGAGCACCAGATTAACTTGCAGAACTCAAGGGGTCCACGGTGACAAATTCTCATGTAACTTCGTGGACGGTTCGTAAGCAAATTCCATCACTATTTGCATAATTACTATTCACTGCGAATCGGCATTAGAATTTTTGTCCTTCACATTTCCCCAAGTGAGTAAGAACATCTGTTGGTGTAACTTCATTTGTGTGAAGATAGTAAATCTGAAGTTCGAAAGGCAGAGGTTAATCAATACCGGAAATGATTAAATTTATTGTGGTAACAACTATACAATAGGAGTTGAGTATAGGAGCAAAGAGGTCCTCCTGCAGTTGTACAGGGCCCTAGTGAGTCCACACCTGGAGTGTTGTGTGCAGTTTTGGTCTCCCAATTTGAGGAAGGACATTCTTGCTGTTGAGGGAGTGCAGCGTGGGTGTTGTGTAATGAGACCCATACACAGGAGTAACAACTCGTAGTCTTTATTGTAACACAAGCGGATATAGCCTGCTGGTCAGCATCAAGTCTGACCATGAGATGGTGAAGTATTGTTATCAATAGTCTGGGGTAGAGATGAAGATCCGACTGGACTTCAATGGAATGTGCAGCATGCATAATACGTGTGGTGATAGATATAGTAAAGGCAGGCTAACATGGTTAATCTACAGTAGGTTCACCAGGTTAATTCCCGGGATTGCGGGTCTCTCATCTGTGGATAGAATGGAGCGGCTGGGCTTGTATACTCTGGAATTTAGGATGAGAGGGTATCTTATTGAAACATATAGGATTATTAAGGGTTTGGACACGCTAGAGGCAGGAAACATACTCCCGATGTTGGGGGAGTCCAGAACCAGAGGCCACAGTTTAAGAATAAGAGGTAGGCCATTTAGAAAGGAGATGAGGAAAAACTTTTTCACACAGAGAGTTGTGAGTCTGTGGAATTATCTGCCTCAGAGGCTGGTTCTCTGGATGCTTTCAAGAGAGAGCTAGACAGAGCTCTTAAAGATAGTGGAGTCCAGGGATATGGGAAGAAGGCAGGAACGAGGTACTGATTGTGGATGCTGCAGTACCAGTTCCGCCCACTTGATGCCCCCATTGAATGGCGGTGCTGGCTCCAGGGGCCGAATGGCCTACTCTTGCACCTATTGTATATTGTCCATTGTCCATTGTCTTTTGTCTATAACAAGGTGGCAGAGGACGGTGGGGTCTGGAAGACACTGTCTGAATGGATGGGACAGGGCGGGTCGCCAGGTGCATAAAGCAGTTCGCAGATATGCACTGAAGAGCTTTGGCGTACAGAGGAGTGATTGGATCAATCCGCTATCTATTGCATACACGATGGACCGATTGGTCTCATGCATCACCAATGCATCATGGTTCTACTGCTCGGAGTCGCTGCCCCGGGCCCAGTGCCGTGTGAAGATGGGGAAGGCGAGGGGACAAGGATTGTTGGCGTTAGATTACACGGGGAGTGAGGGAGAGACTCCTTGGTCTGGGACTGCCTTTGTGTTGAGGGAGGGGTCATTCTGTCCCTCAGTCTCTGGGACTGTGGGCCAGTATGGCCCTGAACCCCTCAGTGCCTGACAAGATGTGAGTAGGATTCACAGAGTGGGCCGCTCTCTGGGAAGATGGGTGGGCATGGGTCTCATTCACCACCCTCCAATCACTCTGGGACACTCTGGGAAACTCTGACTGGTTCTGTACACGTCACCCTCAGGTGCTGTGTGTGGGAGTGGGGTCAGGGTAATCTGTGTGGTTCTCTGGCACAATACAAGGATGGGATTCACCATGAACCCGTCAGTCGCTAGAGAAACAGGTCAAATCACCCTGCATTTGGCCATCTGAGGAGCCGTGTGGGAGTGTGGATTCACTCTCCATCTGACGTTTTCCGGGCATGTGTGAGAGTGTGGGATTCACTTCACTTCTGGCATTTTGTGGGAATCCAGAAATAAGTTATTCTTATCGGCGAGCGAGGTAAAATTGTGGATCTAACTTTTTCTCTGGCCAGGAACCTTCGCCTCCCAATGATGACCCCATCTCCCATCTCCTACCCTCATCCTCCTCGTGCACTCCTCCTGCTGGCATTCCAGGTTCTATCCTGACTATGGGTACTGTCCGTACAGTTTGTATCTTCTCCCTGTGACTGCGTGGGTTTTCTCTGAGTACTCCAATTTCCCCCCACACTCCAAAGACATGCATGTTTGTAGGTTACTTGGCTACTTGAAACTGTAAATTGTCCCCTATGTATAGTGCTAATATATGGTTGGAGAGGACTCGGTGGGCTGAAGGGCCCGTTTCCACGCAGTACCTCTAAAGTTCCTCAGCCCATACTGTCTTTTTCTATATCTTTCCCTACACCCACAAGCAGAATCGCTCTGGTAGACCCATTATTTCTGGCTGCTCATGCCGCACAAAACCTACTGAACACAAACAATAGGGCACCAAAACCGACTATTTGGCCCATAAGAACAGGCCCGCTGTGCAGGACATGATGCCAAAGCCAACTGACCTGCCTGCATAATCCGTATCCCTCCATTCCTTGCTTTTTCATATGCCTATCGTGAAGTCACTTAAATGCCACCATCATGCCTGCTCAACAACCATCCCTTCCAGGCACTCACCACTCTCTGAATTAAAAAAATGCCCTTCCTGTAAACTTCTGCCTGACGTCGGTCTCGCCGCACAGCCGTCTGGAGCGTGTGACGTCATTTGAAGATGGACACAAACTTGGAGTACTCAGCGGGACCGGCAGCATCTCTGGAGAGAAACGTCACCCATTGCTTGTCTCCAGAGATGCTGCCGGTCCCGCTGAGTTACTCCTGCATTTTGTGTCTATCTTCAATTTTCTTGGCCCCACTCTGGGAGTAGGAGTGGGGCGGATCCGGACCGCAACGGCCGTGAGTCCCAGGCCGAGTTCCGGGATCGTTTGCCTGTTTCTGCTGCTGTTGGAGGTGAGACGTTGCGTCGCGCCAGGGTCTTGGGCCTGTCCCACTTTGGCCGTCAGTTACGCGACAAGCCGGTGGCGCGCGAAGCTTTCGTTCGCTAATGAATTTCGTGCACAACTACATACCACTTCACGTTTCTCAGTGGGACCGGCCCCGCGCGGCCATACGAGGTCGCGAAATTTGCATGCCAAGGACACATAAGTGGGACAGGGCCTGTACTTCCACCGAGGTCACCTACACTCGCTTCATCCCCTATCTTTCCGTCTCTACCCGCCGCACCTCCTCCTGCACTCTTGGAGTGACGAACTGAATTTAGCTCCTGTCCAAGGTACACAAAATTGCTGGAGGAACTCAGCGGGTGCAGCAGCATCTATGGAGCGAAGGAAATAGGCGACGTTTCGGGCCGAAACCCTTCTTCAGACTCCTGTCCAGGAAGCTTTTGTGGTCCCGGATGGACCGCGGGTCATCCAGCTGCTGCTCCAGTTCCTTAACTTGGTCCCTGAGGAGCTGCATCTGGACACAGTTCCCACAGGTGTAGTGGTCAGTGACACCAGCAGTGCCCCTGATTTCCCACATCCGGCAACAAATGTTCTGCAATAACATTCCTCGGAAAAAGTCTTCCTTCAGTCAATCAACTCACACGCTGGTCTGGCTACTGCTGCTCTGCGATCTTCCAGAAGGTCAGTAGGGATATGTTGACTCCAGCATTTTTGAGTCCCTCTTCGATTTAAACCAGCATCTGCAGTTATTTTCTATATATACTCGCAGATACACGTAAATACAGATTATGTATACACGAAAAAACAAACAAACAACTATATGCATGTGAAGAAGGGTCTCGACCTGAAACTTCACATCTCTCATCTCTCCAGAGATAGTCCCCGACCGCCTTATTACTCCACGATTTTGTGCCCATCTACAAAGACCCTACATCTCGGGAGACTATCCCGTTCCGGGTTCGCCACTGACCGGGTTCTTTCACCGTACGAATGTTCAATACATTTTATGTGTATTACTTCTATGAGTTATTTTATGAGGACGAGTGAACAGATTTGCTTTGCATGTTATGCAATCAAATCAGATTATACTATAGATCAATACAAACAAGCCAAAGTCAAGTACAATAGGAAGAGCGAATGAAAAGGTACAGAGTACAGAATATCTAGATTTCCAAGTGTAAATGTGATTTTTTTAAAAAGCAGGACGATTGTATCGGATGTTAGCATATGTTCAGGATGAAGCGACTTCAACAAAGTCCTTTTTACAGAATAAAAGTTATCTCCCCGTCGGGGAATTGAACCCCGGTCTCCCGCGTGACAGGCGGGGATACTCACCACTATACTAACGAGGAATTAACGTGAATGGAATTGCACCATTCTGATGTCAGTGCCCAAAAGGGTTCATTGGGTCACCCCATGTCAATTTATTCTCTGTTTGCCTTCCAAACATTCACTTCTCTCTGTGTGACCGGGGGTCTCACGGGGTTCTTCAGTGATTCTGTGATTCCGTCGCTAAATGTGTGTAGTTTCTGGCCTTGATGTGACGAGTGTTGTTTAAACGGACATTTAAAATGCCTATAGACACAAAAAACTGGAGTAACACAGCGGGACAGGCAGCATCGTTGAAGAGAATGAATATTGCTCATGTGAGATGCAGGTAAAAATTCGCAACTCATCGGGAATTCAGAACTCGTTGCCGGTGTCGACTCTCAACAACATCAATCCTATCGCGGGTAAAGATTCACCGAGTGTTGTGTTACTTCGGTCGGCTGGAGGATGGGGGCATCAAGTGGGCGGAACTGGAACTGCTGCAGCGTAAGAAATGATCCGTCAGCAAGCAATACGACAAAAGTTGATCAACTCATACAGCACTGGAGACTATCTGTACTCCTTCACTATTATGTAGCGATGGTGGTATAGTGGTGAGCATAGATGCCTTCCAAGCAGTTGACCCGGGTTCGATTCCCGGCCATCGCAGTTTGAACTATTTTAATTCACGAGCACCAGATTAACTTGCAGTGTTCAAAAGGGAACTGCAGATGCTGGAATATCGAAGGTTCACAAAATTGCTGGGGAAACTCAGCGGGTGCAGCAGCATCTATGGAGCGAAGGAAATAGGCGACGTTTCGGGCCGAAACCCTTCTTCAGAACTTGAGGGTTCCACGTTGACAAATTCTCATGTAACTTTGTGGACGGTTCGTACGAGTGTAAGCAACTTCCATCGCTATTTGCATGTACTATTCACAGCGAATCGGCATTAGAATTTTCGTCCCTCACATTTTCCCAGTGAATTGATGAAATGATCAGTGCTGTTTCTGACTCGCATTCTATTCCAGATTCCCAGAGCAAAGCGAGACACATCCCAATATGTGCAGGAATGAATTGCATTTGCTCTTTTGCACAAAAGGTGGAGTATCTAAGCGCGTCAGGCAGCATCTTTGGAGAAAATGCATGGGTGACGTTTCGGGGATGTGATGTCTTCACTCTCACTGGTGTAAACTTTTCACTACACTCTCACTGAATATCTCCCCCCCCCCCCCCCCCCCCCCCCCCCCATTCCAACAGCAGTGTTCTCCATAGGGCGTAGAGTCATACAGCACAGACACAGTTCTGTTGACCCACCAAGTCCATACCGGCATCAACTACCCATCTCTACTGCTCTCTTTAAAAGTACGGCCAAATATTCTGTTTAATGCTTTGACGACTGAAGGGTTTAGGGCAGTCCAGTGGGGACACCCCTCAAAGTAGGAAAGGGAGATCACCCCATGGGACCACATGAGTGGATCGGATGCCTGGCATAATCTCGTATTCTGCACTGTTCTTGGTTTGTATATATTTATTATTCTGAAGCAAGTTTATTTTGGTGAAAAAAATCCAGATACTTTGTATCAAGTTGTGCACAGAGCCGAAGCATGTGGACATCAAATATCAATACCTGCTGAGGTTCTACCTGCCCCCAGTTTTGTGAAGGATGGGCCTGGCAGCGATCAGCTGGACATTACTGAATGACCTGTCCTTTGTGGATAAGTCTTTTCCAGACCAACACCTTTGACCATGTCCATTGTGCAGTGATCAGCATGGAACATCCTGCAGCCACTGCACAACAATAACTCGATGGATCCCGTGGCCTGGTTCCTTGAGCAGACTGGCCAGTTTGTCTGACTCAGCAGTGGCTCAGCTGTCGAGTTGCTGTCTTACAGCACCAAAGTCGTAGGTTCGATCCTGACTACGGGAGATATCTGTACTCAACTCCAAGAAGACGAAGGAACTTATTGTCGACTTCAGGAAGGTCAGAGGGGGCAGACATACCCCCCATCCACATAAACGGGACTGAGGTGGAGCGCGTCTCCAGCTACAAATTCCTCGGGGTACACATCTCGGAGGATTTGTCCTGGTCCCTCAACACCTCCAAGCTGATCAAAAAGGCACAGCAGCGCCTTTACTTCCTCTGGAGGCTCAAGAAAGCCCACCTGTCCCCCCAGATCCTGACCAACTTCTACCGGTGTACCATCGAGAGCATCCTGACCGCCTGCTTCACGGTATGGTACAGCAGCTGCACTGTTGCGGACAGGAAGGCACTACAACGGGTGGTGAAAACCGCGCAGCACATCATCGGTGCCCCGCTCCCTGCCATGGATGCCCTCCACCGAAAACGGTGTCTGAAACGAGCTGGGAAGATCATTAAAGACCCCTCCCACCCCAACCATGGACTGTTTGCCCTCCTCCCATCAGGGAGGCGGTACAGGAGCCTCATGTCTCGTACCAGTAGGATGAGGAACAGCTTCTACAATCATACCGTCGCATTGCTGAACTCGGAGTCCCGCCGATAGATTCCTCCGGTCCTTCCGTCCCCATTGTTTAATTATTCTGTATTTTTTATTATTCTGTATCCTCTTTTTTTAAAATTTCTATATTGCACTACTACGGACTGACGCAAAACTGCATTTCGTTGTACCCATACTCAGTATTTGTGCAATGACATTAAAGTTGAATTGAATTGAATTGAATTGAATTGAATTGTACGTACATTCTCCCCATGACTTGCATAGGTTTTGTCCGGGTTCTCTGGTTTCCTCCCGTACTCCGAAGATGTGCAGGTTTGTAGGTTAAATAGCTTTGGTAATATTTTAAATTGTCCCTAGTGTAGCAATGTTACAAAATTTTGAGATTTTAAAAATCAAGTCTGTAATTTATCCCATCAGATAAAGCATAAAAATAAGTTTAATTTGACACCTAATTCACTTTCATATCTCAAGTATTTAAAATGTTATGGCCATTTTCATACTCGGAAATGAGCATCTTGTTCCCTATTGATTTTCTATGGACATAACAAAAAAGTTGTGATCGTGTACAGTCAAAAGCCCATAACTTTCTTAAAAATTAAGAGAACTGAATGAAATTTTCAGTTATCATAGATTGAAGCATTCTGAAACAAATATAAAATAATCTTACTTGGATGACCTGAAATTAAAGCATATAATTAGTTAGTTACCTAATTGTAGCTAATTTCAGACTTCAATTACTAGATCTAAACATCTATCCATTTCTTAATAAATGATTAACATTTTTAAATAGCCTAAATGTCCAAATAATATTCACAAATAATTCACAATAAAACATGATTTTTAAATCTCATTTACATTAATTTATAGGCCAAATGGAAGGAATTCAGTGTTCAATTGCTGTAAATTAAAGTCCATTTAAATCAGCTTTCTAGTGGGATCCTGTGGAACGCGCTGGTTTAGAACGTTCACATTGCGGTAGATTTGTGCCCCAAATGCCCACAAAAATACTGCGCGATATAATGGGCCCAAAATGAGCTGCTCGCAATATTAAACTTTGTATAAAGGGATCTTTAGAAGCCCTTTTTAATGTAAAAATATACAACCTACCTTCTGTGGTTTGCTTTATGAGACCCTGCGGTTGCTGGTGTTCGCGGGTTTAGAGGTTGATTTTTAAACTACTATAACTATTATTCAAGGCCTTTAAACCTAATAATAGCTTTTGCGACGGGGTCTTCCAGCGATTTTTCGTTAATAATTAACTAGGCTGAACATCTTCGATTTGAACAGCCTAGAGAAAATCGCGTTTTAAACCCGCCCCCTCTAAACGGCGCCAAAATCGCGCACACCCGCAGCGGCAGATTTTCAAAGACGCTTCAGGTAGGCTTTGCAACATACCTACCTAGTGTATGTCGGATAGTGGTGGTTTGCAGGGATCGCTGGTCGTCGCGGACTTGGTGGACCAAAGGGCCTATTTCCGTCTGTAGATGAGATGGTTGCCCACCTCTTCGCAGAGTATGGATTTGTGAAGAGGGTCTGAAGAATAATGCAACGGTCCTTGTCATGTTCATTGCAAATAGCTCCGAAACAAAAGACTGTCTCATATGCGTGCTGTTACTAGGGACACTTTCAGAAACGGACATCAAGTGCTGGACCCCGGAGAGGTCCACTTCCCACTATCTCCATCGCAGGCGATAGATTTCTACGGTAGCCTCATTGTCTCTGCCTCTTCGTGCCCCACCGAACTCATCTCCACATACCTTGACTCCATCCTATCCCCCTTGGTCAAATCCCTTCCTACCTATGTTCAAGACACCTCAGACACTCTCCGCCGCCTCTGCGCATTCCATTCTCTAGGCCCTCACCCCCTCATCTTCACCATGGACGTCCAGTCACTCTACACCTCCATCCCCCACCAAGATGGCCTCAAAGCCCTCCGGTTCTTACTCGACCAGAGGAGCAACCTATACCCAGCCACTGACACTCTCCTGCTTACTCTCAATAACTTCACGTTTGACTCCTCCCATTTCCTCCAAATACAAGGCGTAGCTATGGGGTCACGCATGGGCCCCAGCTACGCCTGCCTCTTTGTCGGGTGCGTCGAACAATCCTTGTTCAATACGTACCAGGGACCCACCCCCGACCTCTACCTCCGTTACATCGACGACTGCTTTGGGGCCACCTCCTGCACCCACACACAACTGACTGACTTCATCCACTTCACCACCAACTTCCATCCGGCACTCAAATACACCTGGACTATTTCCGACACTTCCCTACCATTCCTTGACCTCACTATCTCCATCGCAGGTGATAGACTTCTGACCGACATCCACTATAAACCCACTGACTCCCATGGCTATCTGGACTACACTTCTTCCCACCCTGCTTCCTGTAAGGACTCCATCCCCTAATCCCAATTCCTCCGCCTACGCCGCATCTACTCCCAGGATGAGGCGTTCCACGCCAGGGCATCTGAAATGTCCTCATTCTTCAGGGAACGGGGGTTCCCCTCCACCACCATAGATGAGGCTCGCACCAGGGTATCTTCCATACCCCGCAACACTGCTCTCTCTCCCCATCCCCGCACTCGCAACAAGGGCAGAGTCCCCCTAGTCCTCACCTTTCACACACCAGCCGTCACGTACAACAAATAATCCTCCGTCATTTCCGCCACCTCCAACGTGACCCCACCACTCGCCACATCTTCCCATCTCCCCCCATGTCTGCCTTCCGCAAATACTGCTCCCTCCGCAACTCCCTTGTCAATTTTCCCCTTCCCTCCCGTACCACCCCTTCCCCGGGCACTTTCCATTGCAACCGCAAGAAATGCAACACCTGTCCCTTTACATCCCCCCTCGACTCTATTCAAGGACCCAAGCAGTCGTTCCAGGTGCGACAAAGGTTCACCTGTATCTCCTCCAACCTCATCTACTGCATCCGCTGCTCGAGATGTCAGCTGATCTACATCGGTGAGACTAAGCGGAGGTTGGGTGATCGTTTCGCCGAACACCTCGGCTCGGTCCGCAAGAACCTACCTGACCTCCCGGTGGCTCAGCACTTCAACTCCCCCTCCCATTCCCAATCCGACCTGTCTGTCCTGGGTCTCCTCCATTGCCAGAGTGAGCAACACCGGCAATTGGAGGAACAGCACCTCATATTCCGCTTGGGGAGTCTGCAGCCTGCGGGCATTAACATTGAATTCTCCCAATTTTGTTAGCCCTTGCTGTCTCCTCCCCTTCATCAGCCATCGGGCTCCTCCTCCTCCTTTTTCCTTCCTTCTCCCCGCCACCCCTATCAGTCTGAAGAAGGGTTTCGGCCCGAAACGTTACCTATTTCCTTCCCTCCATGGATGCTGCTGCACCCGCTGAGTTTCTCCAGCATTTTTGTGTACCATCAAGTACTGGACATTGAGGGACTAAATGTGGTGAAGGTACCCCTTGAGCAAGAGATGGGATGTCACCCGGAGATAGGATATATATGAGTGTGAAGGATATTTTGTGCAAAGACATCTTAACACCACAGAGTATGATACTAGCAATATTTAATGATAAAGGTTCTTTTTCAGATACGTTCCATCTTTGAACATCACTTTCTCCCGAGAGATGGAATGGGGGATGGGAAGGGGGGGGGGGGTGCATGGGGGAGCATCTCTGAAGAGAAGGAATAGTGAATATCCAGTTGCTCATGTGAGATGCAGGGAAAAATTTGCAACTCATCGGGAATTCGTAAGTGGTTGCCGGTGTCGACTCTCAACATGAATCTGATCCCGGGTGAAGTTTAACCGGGTGTTGTGTTATTTCTGTTGGCTGGAGGATGGGCGCATCAAGTGGGCGGAACTGGAACTGCAGCAGAGTGAGAAATGATCCGTCAGCAAGCATTACGACAAAAGTTGATCAACTCGTACAGCACTGGAGATATTCAGTACCTGAAGTCCTCCATTGCTATGTAGCGATGGTGGTATAGTGGTGAGCATAGCTGCCTTCCAAGCAGTTGACCCGGGTTCGATTCCCGGCCATCGCAGTTTGAACTATTTTAATTCACGAGCACCAGATTAACTTGCAGTGTTCAAAAGGGAACTGCAGATGCTGGAATATCGAAGGTTCACAAAATTGCTGGGGAAACTAAGCGGGAGCAGCAGCATCTATGGAGCGAAGGAAATAGGCGACGTTTCGGGCCGAAACCCTTCTTCAGAACTTGAGGGTTCCACGTTAACAAATTCTCATGTAACTTTGTGGACGGTTCGTACGAGTGTAAGCAACTTCCATCGCTATTTGCATGTACTATTCACAGCGAATCGGCATTAGAATTTTCGTCCCTCACATTTTCCCAGTGAATTGATGAAATGATCAGTGCTGCTTCTGACTCGCATTCTATTCCAGATTCCCAGAGCAAAGCGAGACACATCCCAATATGTGCAGGAATGAATTGCATTTGCTCTTTTGCACAAAAGGTGGAGTATCTAAGCGCGTCAGGCAGCATATTTGGAGAAAATGTATGGGTGACGTTTCGGGGATGTGATGTCTTCACTCTCACTGGTGTAACATTTCCACTACACTCTCACTGAATATCTCCACCCCCCCCCCCCCCCCCCCCCCCCCCATTCCAACAGCAGTGTTCTCCAGAGGGCGTAGAGTCATACAGCACAGACACAGTTCTGTTGACCTACCAAGTCCATACCGGCATCAACTACCCATCTCTACTGCTCTCTTTAAAAGTACGGCCAAATATTCTGTTTAATGCTTTGACGACTGAAGGATTTAGGGCAGTCCAGTGGGGACACCCCTCAAAGTAGGAAAGGGAGATCACCCCATGGGACCACATGAGTGGATCGGATGCCTGGCATAATCACGTATTCTGCACTGTTCTTGGTTTGTATATATTTATTATTCTGAAGCAAGTTTATTTTGGTGAAAAAAATCCAGATACTTTGTATCAAGTTGTGCACAGAGCCGAAGCATGTGGACATCAAATATCAATACCTGCTGAGGTTCTACCTGCCCCCAGTTTTGTGAAGGATGGGCCTGGCAGCGATCAGCTGGACATTACTGAATGACCTGTCCTTTGTGGATAAGTCTTTTCCAGACCAACACCTTTGACCATGTCCATTGTGCAGTGATCAGCATGGAACATCCTGCAGCCACTGCACAACAATAACTCGATGGATCCCGTGGCCTGGTTCCTTGAGCAGACTGGCCAGTTTGTCTGACTCAGCAGTGGCTCAGCTGTCGAGTTGCTGTCTTACAGCACCAAAGTCGTAGGTTCGATCCTGACTACGGGAGATATCTGTACGTACATTCTCCCCATGACTTGCATAGGTTTTGTCCGGGTTCTCTGGTTTCCTCCCGTACTCCAAAGATGTGCAGGTTTGTAGGTTAAATAGCTTTGGTAATATTTTAAATTGTCCCTAGTGTATGTCGGATAGTGGTGGTTTGCAGGGATCGCTGGTCGTCGCGGACTTGGTGGACCAAAGGGCCTATTTCCGTCTGCAGATGAGATGGTTGCCCACCTCTTCGCAGAGTATGGATTTGTGAAGAGGGTCTGAAGAATAATGCAACGGTCCTTGTCATGTTCATTGCAAATAGCTCCGAAACAAAAGACTGTCTCATATGCGTGCTGTTACTAGGGACACTTTCAGAAACGGACGTCAAGTGCTGGACCCCGGAGAGGTGCACTTCCCACTATCTCCATCGCAGGTGATAGATTTCTACGGCAGACTCATTGTCTCTGCCTCTTCGTGCCGCACCGAACTCATCTCCACATACCTTGACTCCATCCTATCCCCCTTGGTCAAATCCCTTCCTACCTATGTTCAAGACACCTCAGACACTCTCCGCCGCCTCTGCGCATTCCATTCTCTAGGCCCTCACCCCCTCATCTTCACCATGGACGTCCAGTCACTCTACACCTCCATCCCCCACCAAGATGGCCTCAAAGCCCTCCGGTTCTTCCTCGACCAGAGGAGCAACCTATACCCAGCCACTGACACTCTCCTCCTTACTCTCAATAACTTCACGTTTGACTCCTCCCATTTCCTCCAAATACAAGGCGTAGCTATGGGGTCACGCATGGGCCCCAGCTACGCCTGCCTCTTTGTCGGGTGCGTCGAACAATCCTTGTTCAATACGTACCAGGGACCCATCCCCGACCTCTACCTCCGTTACATCGACGACTGCTTTGGGGCCACCTCCTGCACCCACACACAACTGACTGACTTCATCCACTTCACCACCAACTTCCATCCGGCACTCAAATACACCTGGACTATTTCCGACAGATCCCTACCATTCCTTGACCTCACTATCTCCATCGCAGGTGATAGATTTCTGACCGACATCCACTTTAAACCCACTGACTCCCATGGCTATCTGGACTACACTTCTTCCCACCCTGCTTCCTGTAAGGACTCCATCCCCTAATCCCAATTCCTCCGCCTACGCCGCATCTACTCCCAGAATGAGGCGTTCCACGCCAGGGCATCTGAAATGTCCTCATTCTTCAGGGAACGGGGGTTCCCCTCCACCACCATAGATGAGGCTCGCTCCAGGGTATCTTCCATACCCCGCAACACTGCTCTCTCTCCCCATCCCCGCACTCGCAACAAGGGCAGAGTCCCCCTAGTCCTCACCTTTCACACACCAGCCGTCACGTACAACAAATAATCCTCCGTCATTTCCGCCACCTCCAACGTGACCCCACCACTCGCCACATCTTCCCATCTCCCCCCATGTCTGCCTTCCGCAAATACTGCTCCCTCCGCAACTCCCTTGTCAATTTTCCCCTTCCCTCCCGTACCACCCCTTCCCCGGGCACTTTCCATTGCAACCGCAAGAAATGCAACACCTGTCCCTTTACCTCCCCCCTCGACTCCATTCAAGGACCCAAGCAGTCGTTCCAGGTGCGACAAAGGTTCACCTGTATCTCCTCCAACCTCATCTACTGCATCCGCTGCTCGAGATGTCAGCTGATCTACATCGGTGAGACTAAGCGAAGGTTGGGCGATCGTTTCGCCGAACACCTCGGCTCGGTCCGCAAGAACCTACCTGACCTCCCGGTGGCTCAGCACTTCAACTCCCCCTCCCATTCCCAATCCGACCTCTCTGTCCTGGGTCTCCTCCATTGCCAGAATGAGCAACACCGGAAATTGGAGGAACAGCACCTCATATTCCGCTTGGGGAGTCTGCAGCCTGCGGGCATTAACATTGAATTCTCCCAATTTTGTTAGCCCTTGCTGTCTCCTCCCCTTCATCAGCCATCGGGCTCCTCCTCCTCCCTTTTCCTTCCTTCTCCCCGCCACCCCTATCAGTCTGAAGAAGGGTTTCGGCCCGAAACGTTACCTATTCCCTTCCCTCCATGGATGCTGCTGCACCCGCTGAGTTTCTCCAGCATTTTTCTGTACCATCAAGTACTGGACATTGAGGGACTAAATATGGTGAAGGTACCCCTTGAGCAAGAGATGGGATGTCACCCGGAGATAGGATATATATGAGTGTGAAGGATATTTTGTGCAAAGACATCTTAACACCACAGAGTATGATACTAGCAATATGTAATGATAAAGGTTCTTTTTCAGATACGTTCCATCTTTGAACATCTCTTTCTCCCGAGAGATGGAATGGGGGATGGGGGGGGGGGGGGGGGGGGGGTGCATGGGGGAGCATCTCTGAATAGAAGGAATAATGAATATCCAGTTGCTCATGTGAGATGCAGGGAAAAATTTGCAACTCATCGGGAATTCGTAAGTGGTTGCCGGTGTCGACTCTCAACATGAATCTGATCCCGGGTGAAGTTTAACCGGGTGTTGTGTTATTTCTGTTGGCTGGAGGATGGGCGCATCAAGTGGGCGGAACTGGAACTGCAGCAGAGTGAGAAATGATCCGTCAGCAAGCAGTACGACAAAAGTTGATCAACTCGTACAGCACTGGAGATATTCTGTACCTGAAGTCCTCCATTACTATGTAGCGATGGTGGTATAGTGGTGAGCATAGCTGCCTTCCAAGCAGTTGACCCGGGTTCGATTCCCGGCCATCGCAGTTTGAACTATTTTAATTCACGAGCACCAGATTAACTTGCAGTGTTCAAAAGGGAACTGCAGATGCTGGAATATCGAAGGTTCACAAAATTGCTGGGAGCAGGAGCAGCAGCATCTATGGAGCGAAGGAAATAGGCGACGTTTCGGGCCGAAACCCTTCTTCAGAACTTGAGGGTTCCACGTTAACAAATTCTCATGTAACTTTGTGGACGGTTCGTACGAGTGTAAGCAACTTCCATCGCTATTTGCATGTACTATTCACAGCGAATCGGCATTAGAATTTTCGTCCCTCACATTTTCCCAGTGAATTGATGAAATGATCAGTGCTGCTTCTGACTCGCATTCTATTCCAGATTCCCAGAGCAAAGCGAGACACATCCCAATATGTGCAGGAATGAATTGCATTTGCTCTTTTGCACAAAAGGTGGAGTATCTAAGCGCGTCAGGCAGCATATTTGGAGAAAATGTATGGGTGACGTTTCGGGGATGTGATGTCTTCACTCTCACTGGTGTAAAATTTCCACTACACTCTCACTGAATATCTCCCCCCCCCCCCCCCCCCCCCCCCCCCCCATTCCAACAGCAGTGTTCTCCAGAGGGCGTAGAGTCATACAGCACAGACACAGTTCTGTTGACCCACCAAGTCCATACCGGCATCAACTACCCATCTCTACTGCTCTCTTTAAAAGTACGGCCAAATATTCTGTTTAATGCTTTGACGACTGAAGGATTTAGGGCAGTCCAGTGGGGACACCCCTCAAAGTAGGAAAGGGAGATCACCCCATGGGACCACATGAGTGGATCGGATGCCTGGCATAATCACGTATTCTGCACTGTTCTTGGTTTGTATATATTTATTATTCTGAAGCAAGTTTATTTTGGTGAAAAAAATCCAGATACTTTGTATCAAGTTGTGCACAGAGCCGAAGCATGTGGACATCAAATATCAATACCTGCTGAGGTTCTACCTGCCCCCAGTTTTGTGAAGGATGGGCCTGGCAGCGATCAGCTGGACATTACTGAATGACCTGTCCTTTGTGGATAAGTCTTTTCCAGACCAACACCTTTGACCATGTCCATTGTGCAGTGATCAGCATGGAACATCCTGCAGCCACTGCACAACAATAACTCGATGGATCCCGTGGCCTGGTTCCTTGAGCAGACTGGCCAGTTTGTCTGACTCAGCAGTGGCTCAGCTGTCGAGTTGCTGTCTTACAGCACCAAAGTCGTAGGTTCGATCCTGACTACGGGAGATATCTGTACGTACATTCTCCCCACGACTTGCATAGGTTTTGTCCGGGTTCTCTGGTTTCCTCCCGTACTCCAAAGATGTGCAGGTTTGTAGGTTAAATAGCTTTGGTAATATTTTAAATTGTCCCTAGTGTATGTCGGATAGTGGTGGTTTGCAGGGATCGCTGGTCGTCGCGGACTTGGTGGACCAAAGGGCCTATTTCCGTCTGCAGATGAGATGGTTGCCCACCTCTTCGCAGAGTATGGATTTGTGAAGAGGGTCTGAAGAATAATGCAACGGTCCTTGTCATGTTCATTGCAAATAGCTCCGAAACAAAAGACTGTCTCATATGCGTGCTGTTACTAGGGGCACTTTCAGAAACGGACGTCAAGTGCTGGACCCGGAGAGGTCCACTTCCCACTATCTCCATCGCAGGTGATAGATTTCTACGGTAGACTCATTGTCTCTGCCTCTTCGTGCCCCACCGAACTCATCTCCACATACCTTGACTCCATCCTATCCCCCTTGGTCAAATCCCTTCCTACCTATGTTCAAGACACCTCAGACACTCTCCGCCGCCTCTGCGCATTCCATTCTCTAGGCCCTCACCCCCTCATCTTCACCATGGATGTCCAGCCACTCTACACCTCCATCCCCCACCAAGATGGCCTCAAAGCCCTCCGGTTCTTCCTCGACCAGAGGAGCAACCTATACCCAGCCACTGACACTCTCCTCCTTACTCTCAATAACTTCACGTTTGACTCCTCCCATTTCCTCCAAATACAAGGCGTAGCTATGGGGTCACGCATGGGCCCCAGCTACGCCTGCCTCTTTGTCGGGTGCGTCGAACAATCCTTGTTCAATACGTACCAGGGACCCATCCCCGACCTCTACCTCCGTTACATCGACGACTGCTTTGGGGCCACCTCCTGCACCCACACACAACTGACTGACTTCATCCACTTCACCACCAACTTCCATCCGGCACTCAAATACACCTGGACTATTTCCGACACTTCCCTACCATTCCTTGACCTCACTATCTCCATCGCAGGTGATAGACTTCTGACCGACATCCACTATAAACCCACTGACTCCCATGGATATCTGGACTACACTTCTTCCCACCCTGCTTCCTGTAAGGACTCCATCCCCTAATCCCAATTCCTCCGCCTACGCCACATCTACTCCCAGAATGAGGCGTTCCACGCCAGGGCATCTGAAATGTCCTCATTCTTCAGGGAACGGGGGTTCCCCTCCACCACCATAGATGAGGCTCGCACCAGGGTATCTTCCACACCCCGCAACACTGCTCTCTCTCCCCATCCCCGCACTCGCAACAAGGGCAGAGTCCCCCTAGTCCTCACCTTTCACACACCAGCCGTCACGTACAACAAATAATCCTCCGTCATTTCCGCCACCTCCAACGTGACCCCACCACTCGCCACATCTTCCCATCTCCCCCCATGTCTGCCTTCCGCAAATACTGCTCCCTCCGCAACTCCCTTGTCAATTTTCCCCTTCCCTCCCGTACCACCCCTTCCCCGGGCACTTTCCATTGCAACCGCAAGAAATGCAACACCTGTCCCTTTACCTCCCCCCTCGACTCCATTCAAGGACCCAAGCAGTCGTTCCAGGTGCGACAAAGGTTCACCTATATCTCCTCCAACCTCATCTACTGCATCCGCTGCTCGAGATGTCAGCTGATCTACATCGGTGAGATTAAGCGGAGGTTGGGCGATCGTTTCGCCGAACACCTCGGCTCGGTCCGCAAGAACCTACCTGACCTCCCGGTGGCTCAGCACTTCAACTCCCCCTCCCATTCCCAATCCGACCTCTTGTCCTGGGTCTCCTCCATTGCCAGAGTGAGCAACACCGGAAATTGGAGGAACAGCACCTCATATTCCGCTTGGGGAGTCTGCAGCCTGCGGGCATTAACATTGAATTCTCCCAATTTTGTTAGCCCTTGCTGTCTCCTCCCCTTCATCAGCCATCGGGCTCCTCCTCCTCCTTTTTCCTTCCTTCTCCCCGCCACCCCTATCAGTCTGAAGAAGGGTTTCGGCCCGAAACGTTACCTATTCCCTTCCCTCCATGGATGCTGCTGCACCCGCTGAGTTTCTCCAGCATTTTTGTGTACCATCAAGTACTGGACATTGAGGGACTAAATATGGTGAAGGTACCCCTTGAGCAAGAGATGGGATGTCACCCGGAGATAGGATATATATGAGTGTGAAGGATATTTTGTGCAAAGACATCTTAACACCACAGAGTATGATACTAGCAATATTTAATGATAAAGGTTCTTTTTCAGATACGTTCCATCTTTGAACATCTCTTTCTCCCGAGAGATGGAATGGGGGATGGGGGGTGGGGGTGCGTGCATGGGGGAGCATCTCTGAAGAGAAGGAATAATGAATATCCAGTTGCTCATGTGAGATGCAGGGAAAAATTTGCAACTCATCGGGAATTCGTAAGTGGTTGCCGGTGTCGACTCTCAACATGAATCTGATCCCGGATGAAGTTTAACCGGGTGTTGTGTTATTTCTGTTGGCTGGAGGATGGGCGCATCAAGTGGGCGGAACTGGAACTGCAGCAGAGTGAGAAATGATCCGTCAGCAAGCAGTACGACAAAAGTTGATCAACTCGTACAGCACTGGAGATATTCAGTACCTGAAGTCCTCCATTGCTATGTAGCGATGGTGGTATAGTGGTGAGCATAGCTGCCTTCCAAGCAGTTGACCCGGGTTCGATTCCCGGCCATCGCAGTTTGAACTATTTTAATTCACGAGCACCAGATTAACTTGCAGTGTTCAAAAGGGAACTGCAGATGCTGGAATATCGAAGGTTCACAAAATTGCTGGGGAAACTAAGCGGGAGCAGCAGCATCTATGGAGCGAAGGAAATAGGCGACGTTTCGGGCCGAAACCTTTCTTCAGAACTTGAGGGTTCCACGTTAACAAATTCTCATGTAACTTTGTGGACGGTTCGTACGAGTGTAAGCAACTTCCATCGCTATTTGCATGTACTATTCACAGCGAATCGGCATTAGAATTTTCGTCCCTCACATTTTCCCAGTGAATTGATGAAATGATCAGTGCTGCTTCTGACTCGCATTCTATTCCAGATTCCCAGAGCAAAGCGAGACACATCCCAATATGTGCAGGAATGAATTGCATTTGCTCTTTTGCACAAAAGGTGGAGTATCTAAGCGCGTCAGGCAGCATATTTGGAGAAAATGTATGGGTGACGTTTCGGGGATGTGATGTCTTCACTCTCACTGGTGTAAAATTTCCACTACACTCTCACTGAATATCTCCACCCCCCCCCCCCCCCCATTCCAACAGCAGTGTTCTCCAGAGGGCGTAGAGTCATACAGCACAGACACAGTTCTGTTGACCCACCAAGTCCATACCGGCATCAACTACCCATCTCTACTGCTCTCTTTAAAAGTACGGCCAAATATTCTGTTTAATGCTTTGACGACTGAAGGATTTAGGGCAGTCCAGTGGGGACACCCCTCAAAGTAGGAAAGGGAGATCACCCCATGGGACCACATGAGTGGATCGGATGCCTGGCATAATCACGTATTCTGCACTGTTCTTGGTTTGTATATATTTATTATTCTGAAGCAAGTTTATTTTGGTGAAAAAAATCCAGATACTTTGTATCAAGTTGTGCACAGAGCCGAAGCATGTGGACATCAAATATCAATACCTGCTGAGGTTCTACCTGCCCCCAGTTTTGTGAAGGATGGGCCTGGCAGCGATCAGCTGGACATTACTGAATGACCTGTCCTTTGTGGATAAGTCTTTTCCAGACCAACACCTTTGACCATGTCCATTGTGCAGTGATCAGCATGGAACATCCTGCAGCCACTGCACAACAATAACTCGATGGATCCCGTGGCCTGGTTCCTTGAGCAGACTGGCCAGTTTGTCTGACTCAGCAGTGGCTCAGCTGTCGAGTTGCTGTCTTACAGCACCAAAGTCGTAGGTTCGATCCTGACTACGGGAGATATCTGTACGTACATTCTCCCCACGACTTGCATAGGTTTTGTCCGGGTTCTCTGGTTTCCTCCCGTACTCCAAAGATGTGCAGGTTTGTAGGTTAAATAGCTTTGGTAATATTTTAAATTGTCCCTAGTGTATGTCGGATAGTGGTGGTTTGCAGGGATCGCTGGTCGTCGCGGACTTGGTGGACCAAAGGGCCTATTTCCGTCTGCAGATGAGATGGTTGCCCACCTCTTCGCAGAGTATGGATTTGTGAAGAGGGTCTGAAGAATAATGCAACGGTCCTTGTCATGTTCATTGCAAATAGCTCCGAAACAAAAGACTGTCTCATATGCGTGCTGTTACTAGGGACACTTTCAGAAACGGACGTCAAGTGCTGGACCCCGGAGAGGTCCACTTCCCACTATCTCCATCGCAGGTGATAGATTTCTACGGTAGACTCATTGTCTCTGCCTCTTCGTGCCCCACCGAACACATCTCCACATACCTTGACTCCATCCTATCCCCCTTGGTCAAATCCCTTCCTACCTATGTTCAAGACACCTCAGACACTCTCCGCCGCCTCTGCGCATTCCATTCTCTAGGCCCTCACCCCCTCATCTTCACCATGGATGTCCAGCCACTCTACACCTCCATCCCCCACCAAGATGGCCTCAAAGCCCTCCGGTTCTTCCTCGACCAGAGGAGCAACCTATACCCAGCCACTGACACTCTCCTCCTTACTCTCAATAACTTCACGTTTGACTCCTCCCATTTCCTCCAAATACAAGGCGTAGCTATGGGGTCACGCATGGGCCCCAGCTACGCCTGCCTCTTTGTCGGGTGCGTCGAACAATCCTTGTTCAATACGTACCAGGGACCCATCCCCGACCTCTACCTCCGTTACATCGACGACTGCTTTGGGGCCACCTCCTGCACCCACACACAACTGACTGACTTCATCCACTTCACCACCAACTTCCATCCGGCACTCAAATACACCTGGACTATTTCCGACACTTCCCTACCATTCCTTGACCTCACTATCTCCATCGCAGGTGATAGACTTCTGACCGACATCCACTATAAACCCACTGACTCCCATGGCTATCTGGACTACACTTCTTCCCACCCTGCTTCCTGTAAGGACTCCATCCCGTAATCCCAATTCCTCCGCCTACGCCGCATCTACTCCCAGGATGAGGCGTTCCACGCCAGGGCATCTGAAATGTCCTCATTCTTCAGGGAACGGGGGTTCCCCTCCACCACCATAGATGAGGCTCGCACCAGGGTCTCTTCCATACCCCGCAACACTGCTCTCTCTCCCCATTCCCGCACTCGCAACAAGGGCAGAGTCCCCCTAGTCCTCACCTTTCACACACCAGCCGTCACGTACAACAAATAATCCTCCGTCATTTCCGCCACCTCCAACGTGACCCCACCACTCGCCACATCTTCCCATCTCCCCCCATGTCTGCCTTCCGCAAATACTGCTCCCTCCGCAACTCCCTTGTCAATTTTCCCCTTCCCTCCCGTACCACCCCTTCCCCGGGCACTTTCCATTGCAACCGCAAGAAATGCAACACCTGTCCCTTTACCTCCCCCCTCGACTCCATTCAAGGACCCAAGCAGTCGTTCCAGGTGCGACAAAGGTTCACCTATATCTCCTCCAACCTCATCTACTGCATCCGCTGCTCGAGATGTCAGCTGATCTACATCGGTGAGATTAAGCGGAGGTTGGGCGATCGTTTCGCCGAACACCTCGGCTCGGTCCGCAAGAACCTACCTGACCTCCCGGTGGCTCAGCACTTCAACTCCCCCTCCCATTCCCAATCCGACCTCTTGTCCTGGGTCTCCTCCATTGCCAGAGTGAGCAACACCGGCAATTGGAGGAACAGCACCTCATATTCCGCTTGGGGAGTCTGCAGCCTGCGGGCATTAACATTGAATTCTCCCAATTTTGTTAGCCCTTGCTGTCTCCTCCCCTTCATCAGCCATCGGGCTCCTCCTCCTCCTTTTTCCTTCCTTCTCCCCGCCACCCCTATCAGTCTGAAGAAGGGTTTCGGCCCGAAACGTTACCTATTTCCTTCCCTCCATGGATGCTGCTGCACCCGCTGAGTTTCTCCAGCATTTTTGTGTACCATCAAGTACTGGACATTGAGGGACTAAATGTGGTGAAGGTACCCCTTGAGCAAGAGATGGGATGTCACCCGGAGATAGGATATATATGAGTGTGAAGGATATTTTGTGCAAAGACATCTTAACACCACAGAGTATGATACTAGCAATATTTAATGATAAAGGTTCTTTTTCAGATACGTTCCATCTTTGAACATCACTTTCTCCCGAGAGATGGAATGGGGGATGGGAAGGGGGGGGGGGGGGGTGGGTGCATGGGGGAGCATCTCTGAAGAGAAGGAATAATGAATATCCAGTTGCTCATGTGAGATGCAGGGAAAAATTTGCAACTCATCGGGAATTCGTAAGTGGTTGCCGGTGTCGACTCTCAACATGAATCTGATCCCGGGTGAAGTTTAACCGGGTGTTGTGTTATTTCTGTTGGCTGGAGGATGGGCGCATCAAGTGGGCGGAACTGGAACTGCAGCAGAGTGAGAAATGATCCGTCAGCAAGCAGTACGACAAAAGTTGATCAACTCGTACAGCACTGGAGATATTCAGTACCTGAAGTCCTCCATTGCTATGTAGCGATGGTGGTATAGTGGTGAGCATAGCTGCCTTCCAAGCAGTTGACCCGGGTTCGATTCCCGGCCATCGCAGTTTGAACTATTTTAATTCACGAGCACCAGATTAACTTGCAGTGTTCAAAAGGGAACTGCAGATGCTGGAATATCGAAGGTTCACAAAATTGCTGGGGAAACTAAGCGGGAGCAGCAGCATCTATGGAGCGAAGGAAATAGGCGACGTTTCGGGCCGAAACCCTTCTTCAGAACTTGAGGGTTCCACGTTAACAAATTCTCATGTAACTTTGTGGACGGTTCGTACGAGTGTAAGCAACTTCCATCGCTATTTGCATGTACTATTCACAGCGAATCGGCATTAGAATTTTCGTCCCTCACATTTTCCCAGTGAATTGATGAAATGATCAGTGCTGCTTCTGACTCGCATTCTATTCCAGATTCCCAGAGCAAAGCGAGACACATCCCAATATGTGCAGGAATGAATTGCATTTGCTCTTTTGCACAAAAGGTGGAGTATCTAAGCGCGTCATGCAAAATATTTGGAGAAAATGTATGGGTGACGTTTCGGGGATGTGATGTCTTCACTCTCACTGGTGTAAAATTTCCACTACACTCTCACTGAATATCTCCACCCCCCCCCCCCCATTCCAACAGCAGTGTTCTCCAGAGGGCGTAGAGTCATACAGCACAGACACAGTTCTGTTGACCCACCAAGTCCATACCGGCATCAACTACCCATCTCTACTGCTCTCTTTAAAAGTACGGCCAAATATTCTGTTTAATGCTTTGACGACTGAAGGATTTAGGGCAGTCCAGTGGGGACACCCCTCAAAGTAGGAAAGGGAGATCACCCCATGGGACCACATGAGTGGATCGGATGCCTGGCATAATCACGTATTCTGCACTGTTCTTGGTTTGTATATATTTATTATTCTGAAGCAAGTTTATTTTGGTGAAAAAAATCCAGATACTTTGTATCAAGTTGTGCACAGAGCCGAAGCATGTGGACATCAAATATCAATACCTGCTGAGGTTCTACCTGCCCCCAGTTTTGTGAAGGATGGGCCTGGCAGCGATCAGCTGGACATTACTGAATGACCTGTCCTTTGTGGATAAGTCTTTTCCAGACCAACACCTTTGACCATGTCCATTGTGCAGTGATCAGCATGGAACATCCTGCAGCCACTGCACAACAATAACTCGATGGATCCCGTGGCCTGGTTCCTTGAGCAGACTGGCCAGTTTGTCTGACTCAGCAGTGGCTCAGCTGTCGAGTTGCTGTCTTACAGCACCAAAGTCGTAGGTTCGATCCTGACTACGGGAGATATCTGTACGTACATTCTCCCGATGACTTGCATAGGTTTTGTCCGGGTTCTCTGGTTTCCTCCCGTACTCCAAAGATGTGCAGGTTTGTAGGTTAAATAGCTTTGGTAATATTTTAAATTGTCCCTAGTGTATGTCGGATAGTGGTGGTTTGCAGGGATCGCTGGTCGTCGCGGACTTGGTGGACCAAAGGGCCTATTTCCGTCTGCAGATGAGATGGTTGCCCACCTCTTCGCAGAGTATGGATTTGTGAAGAGGGTCTGAAGAATAATGCAACGGTCCTTGTCATGTTCATTGCAAATAGCTCCGAAACAAAAGACTGTCTCATATGCGTGCTGTTACTAGGGACACTTTCAGAAACGGACGTCAAGTGCTGGACCCCGGAGAGGTACACTTCCCACTATCTCCATCGCAGGTGATAGATTTCTACGGTAGACTCATTGTCTCTGCCTCTTCGTGCCGCACCGAACTCATCTCCACATACCTTGACTCCATCCTATCCCCCTTGGTCAAATCCCTTCCTACCTATGTTCAAGACACCTCAGACACTTTCCGCCGCCTCTGCGCATTCCATTCTCTAGGCCCTCACCCCCTCATCTTCACCATGGACGTCCAGTCACTCTACACCTCCATCCCCCACCAAGATGGCCTCAAAGCCCTCCGGTTCTTCCTCGACCAGAGGAGCAACCTATACCCAGCCACTGACACTCTCCTCCTTACTCTCAATAACTCCACGTTTGACTCCTCCCATTTCCTCCAAATACAAGGCGTAGCTATGGGGTCACGCATGGGCCCCAGCTACGCCTGCCTCTTTGTCGGGTGCGTCGAACAATCCTTGTTCAATACGTACCAGGGACCCATCCCCGACCTCTACCTCCGTTACATCGACGACTGCTTTGGGGCCCCCTCCTGCACCCACACACAACTGACTGACTTCATCCACTTCACCACCAACTTCCATCCGGCACTCAAATACACCTGGACTATTTCCGACACTTCCCTACCATTCCTTGACCTCACTATCTCCATCGCAGGTGATAGACTTCTGACCGACATCCACTATAAACCCACTGACTCCCATGGCTATCTGGACTACACTTCTTCCCACCCTGCTTCCTGTAAGGACTCCATCCCCTAATCCCAATTCCTCCGCCTACGCCGCATCTACTCCCAGGATGAGGCGTTCCACGCCAGGGCATCTGAAATGTCCTCATTCTTCAGGGAACGGGGGTTCCCCTCCACCACCATAGATGAGGCTCGCACCAGGGTATCTTCCATACCCCGCAACACTGCTCTCTCTCCCCATCCCCGCACTCGCAACAAGGGCAGAGTCCCCCTAGTCCTCACCTTTCACACACCAGCCGTCACGTACAACAAATAATCCTCCGTCATTTCCGCCACCTCCAACGTGACCCCACCACTCGCCACATCTTCCCATCTCCCCCCATGTCTGCCTTCCGCAAATACTGCTCCCTCCGCAACTCCCTTGTCAATTTTCCCCTTCCCTCCCGTACCACCCCTTCCCCGGGCACTTTCCATTGCAACCGCAAGAAATGCAACACCTGTCCCTTTACCTCCCCCCTCGACTCTATTCAAGGACCCAAGCAGTCGTTCCAGGTGCGACAAAGGTTCACCTGTATCTCCTCCAACCTCATCTACTGCATCCGCTGCTCGAGATGTCAGCTGATCTACATCGGTGAGACTAAGCGGAGGTTGGGCGATCGTTTCGCCGAACACCTCGGCTCGGTCCGCAAGAACCTACCTGACCTCCCGGTGGCTCAGCACTTCAACTCCCCCTCCCATTCCCAATCCGACCTCTCTGTCCTGGGTCTCCTCCATTGCCAGAGTGAGCAACACCGGCAATTGGAGGAACAGCACCTCATATTCCGCTTGGGGAGTCTGCAGCCTGCGGGCATTAACATTGAATTCTCCCAATTTTGTTAGCCCTTGCTGTCTCCTCCCCTTCATCAGCCATCGGGCTCCTCCTCCTCCTTTTTCCTTCCTTCTCCCCGCCACCCCTATCAGTCTGAAGAAGGGTTTCGGCCCGAAACGTTACCTATTTCCTTCCCTCCATGGATGCTGCTGCACCCGCTGAGTTTCTCCAGCATTTTTGTGTACCATCAAGTACTGGACATTGAGGGACTAAATGTGGTGAAGGTACCCCTTGAGCAAGAGATGGGATGTCACCCGGAGATAGGATATATATGAGTGTGAAGGATATTTTGTGCAAAGACATCTTAACACCACAGAGTATGATACTAGCAATATTTAATGATAAAGGTTCTTTTTCAGATACGTTCCATCTTTGAACATCACTTTCTCCCGAGAGATGGAATGGGGGATGGGAAGGGGGGGGGGGGGGGGGGTGCAGGGGGGAGCATCTCTGAAGAGAAGGAATAATGAATATCCAGTTGCTCATGTGAGATGCAGGGAAAAATTTGCAACTCATCGGGAATTCGTAAGTGGTTGCCGGTGTCGACTCTCAACATGAATCTGATCCCGGGTGAAGTTTAACCGGGTGTTGTGTTATTTCTGTTGGCTGGAGGATGGGCGCATCAAGTGGGCGGAACTGGAACTGCAGCAGAGTGAGAAATGATCCGTCAGCAAGCAGTACGACAAAAGTTGATCAACTCGTACAGCACTGGAGATATTCAGTACCTGAAGTCCTCCATTGCTATGTAGCGATGGTGGTATAGTGGTGAGCATAGCTGCCTTCCAAGCAGTTGACCCGGGTTCGATTCCCGGCCATCGCAGTTTGAACTATTTTAATTCACGAGCACCAGATTAACTTGCAGTGTTCAAAAGGGAACTGCAGATGCTGGAATATCGAAGGTTCACAAAATTGCTGGGGAAACTAAGCGGGAGCAGCAGCATCTATGGAGCGAAGGAAATAGGCGACGTTTCGGGCCGAAACCCTTCTTCAGAACTTGAGGGTTCCACGTTAACAAATTCTCATGTAACTTTGTGGACGGTTCGTACGAGTGTAAGCAACTTCCATCGCTATTTGCATGTACTATTCACAGCGAATCGGCATTAGAATTTTCGTCCCTCACATTTTCCCAGTGAATTGATGAAATGATCAGTGCTGCTTCTGACTCGCATTCTATTCCAGATTCCCAGAGCAAAGCGAGACACATCCCAATATGTGCAGGAATGAATTGCATTTGCTCTTTTGCACAAAAGGTGGAGTATCTAAGCGCGTCATGCAGCATATTTGGAGAAAATGTATGGGTGACGTTTCGGGGATGTGATGTCTTCACTCTCACTGGTGTAAAATTTCCACTACACTCTCACTGAATATCTCCACCCCCCCTCCCCCCCCCCCCCCATTCCAACAGCAGTGTTCTCCAGAGGGCGTAGAGTCATACAGCACAGACACAGTTCTGTTGACCCACCAAGTCCATACCGGCATCAACTACCCATCTCTACTGCTCTCTTTAAAAGTACGGCCAAATATTCTGTTTAATGCTTTGACGACTGAAGGATTTAGGGCAGTCCAGTGGGGACACCCCTCAAAGTAGGAAAGGGAGATCACCCCATGGGACCACATGAGTGGATCGGATGCCTGGCATAATCACGTATTCTGCACTGTTCTTGGTTTGTATATATTTATTATTCTGAAGCAAGTTTATTTTGGTGAAAAAAATCCAGATACTTTGTATCAAGTTGTGCACAGAGCCGAAGCATGTGGACATCAAATATCAATACCTGCTGAGGTTCTACCTGCCCCCAGTTTTGTGAAGGATGGGCCTGGCAGCGATCAGCTGGACATTACTGAATGACCTGTCCTTTGTGGATAAGTCTTTTCCAGACTAACACCTTTGACCATGTCCATTGTGCAGTGATCAGCATGGAACATCCTGCAGCCACTGCACAACAATAACTCGATGGATCCCGTGGCCTGGTTCCTTGAGCAGACGGGCCAGTTTGTCTGACTCAGCAGTGGCTCAGCTGTCGAGTTGCTGTCTTACAGCACCAAAGTCGTAGGTTCGATCCTGACTACGGGAGATATCTGTACGTACATTCTCCCGATGACTTGCATAGGTTTTGTCCGGGTTCTCTGGTTTCCTCCCGTACTCCAAAGATGTGCAGGTTTGTAGGTTAAATAGCTTTGGTAATATTTTAAATTGTCCCTAGTGTATGTCGGATAGTGGTGGTTTGCAGGGATCGCTGGTCGTCGCGGACTTGGTGGACCAAAGGGCCTATTTCCGTCTGCAGATGAGATGGTTGCCCACCTCTTCGCAGAGTATGGATTTGTGAAGAGGGTCTGAAGAATAATGCAACGGTCCTTGTCATGTTCATTGCAAATAGCTCCGAAACAAAAGACTGTCTCATATGCGTGCTGTTACTAGGGACACTTTCAGAAACGGACGTCAAGTGCTGGACCCCGGAGAGGTACACTTCCCACTATCTCCATCGCAGGTGATAGATTTCTACGGCAGACTCATTGTCTCTGCCTCTTCGTGCCGCACCGAACTCATCTCCACATACCTTGACTCCATCCTATCCCCCTTGGTCAAATCCCTTCCTACCTATGTTCAAGACACCTCAGACACTCTCCGCCGCCTCTGCGCATTCCATTCTCTAGGCCCTCACCCCCTCATCTTCACCATGGACGTCCAGTCACTCTACACCTCCATCCCCCACCAAGATGGCCTCAACGCCCTCCGGTTCTTCCTCGACCAGAGGAGCAACCTATACCCAGCCACTGACACTCTCCTCCTTACTCTCAATAACTCCACGTTTGACTCCTCCCATTTCCTCCAAATACAAGGCGTAGCTATGGGGTCACGCATGGGCCCCAGCTACGCCTGCCTCTTTGTCGGGTGCGTCGAACAATCCTTGTTCAATACGTACCAGGGACCCATCCCCGACCTCTACCTCCGTTACATCGACGACTGCTTTGGGGCCCCCTCCTGCACCCACACACAACTGACTGACTTCATCCACTTCACCACCAACTTCCACCCGGCACTCAAATACACCTGGACTATTTCCGACACTTCCCTACCATTCCTTGACCTCACTATCTCCATCGCAGGTGATAGACTTCTGACCGACATCCACTATAAACCCACTGACTCCCATGGCTATCTGGACTACACTTCTTCCCACCCTGCTTCCTGTAAGGACTCCATCCCCTAATCCCAATTCCTCCGCCTACGCCGCATCTACTCCCAGGATGAGGCGTTCCACGCCAGGGCATCTGAAATGTCCTCATTCTTCAGGGAACGGGGGTTCCCCTCCACCACCATAGATGAGGCTCGCACCAGGGTATCTTCCATACCCCGCAACACTGCTCTCTCTCCCCATCCCCGCACTCGCAACAAGGGCAGAGTCCCCCTAGTCCTCACCTTTCACACACCAGCCGTCACGTACAACAAATAATCCTCCGTCATTTCCGCCACCTCCAACGTGACCCCACCACTCGCCACATCTTCCCATCTCCCCCCATGTCTGCCTTCCGCAAATACTGCTCCCTCCGCAACTCCCTTGTCAATTTTCCCCTTCCCTCCCGTACCACCCCTTCCCCGGGCACTTTCCATTGCAACCGCAAGAAATGCAACACCTGTCCCTTTACCTCCCCCCTCGACTCTATTCAAGGACCCAAGCAGTCGTTCCAGGTGCGACAAAGGTTCACCTGTATCTCCTCCAACCTCATCTACTGCATCCGCTGCTCGAGATGTCAGCTGATCTACATCGGTGAGACTAAGCGGAGGTTGGGCGATCGTTTCGCCGAACACCTCGGCTCGGTCCGCAAGAACCTACCTGACCTCCCGGTGGCTCAGCACTTCAATTCCCCCTCCCATTCCCAATCCGACCTCTCTGTCCTGGGTCTCCTCCATTGCCAGAGTGAGCAACACCGGCAATTGGAGGAACAGCACCTCATATTCCGCTTGGGGAGTCTGCAGCCTGCGGGCATTAACATTGAATTCTCCCAATTTTGTTAGCCCTTGCTGTCTCCTCCCCTTCATCAGCCATCGGGCTCCTCCTCCTCCTTTTTCCTTCCTTCTCCCCGCCACCCCTATCAGTCTGAAGAAGGGTTTCGGCCCGAAACGTTACCTATTTCCTTCCCTCCATGGATGCTGCTGCACCCGCTGAGTTTCTCCAGCATTTTTGTGTACCATCAAGTACTGGACATTGAGGGACTAAATGTGGTGAAGGTACCCCTTGAGCAAGAGATGGGATGTCACCCGGAGATAGGATATATATGAGTGTGAAGGATATTTTGTGCAAAGACATCTTAACACCACAGAGTATGATACTAGCAATATTTAATGATAAAGGTTCTTTTTCAGATACGTTCCATCTTTGAACATCACTTTCTCCCGAGAGATGGAATGGGGGATGGGAAGGGGGGGGGGGGGGGGGGGTGCATGGGGGAGCATCTCTGAAGAGAAGGAATAATGAATATCCAGTTGCTCATGTGAGATGCAGGGAAAAATTTGCAACTCATCGGGAATTCGTAAGTGGTTGCCGGTGTCGACTCTCAACATGAATCTGATCCCGGGTGAAGTTTAACCGGGTGTTGTGTTATTTCTGTTGGCTGGAGGATGGGCGCATCAAGCGGGCGGAACTGGAACTGCAGCAGAGTGAGAAATGATCCGTCAGCAAGCAGTACGACAAAAGTTGATCAACTCGTACAGCACTGGAGATATTCAGTACCTGAAGTCCTCCATTGCTATGTAGCGATGGTGGTATAGTGGTGAGCATAGCTGCCTTCCAAGCAGTTGACCCGGGTTCGATTCCCGGCCATCGCAGGTTGAACAATTTTAATTCATGTGCACCAGATTTAATTCATGTGCACCATTCTCATGCAACTTTATGGACGGTTCGTATGAATTAAAGCGAATTACATCGCTATTTCATAATTACTATTCACTGCTAATCGCCGATAGATTTTTGGTCCCTCACATTTCCCCAGTGATTTGATGAAAGGAAGATTGCTGCTTCCTACTCGCATTCTATTCTAGATTCCCGGAGCAAAGCGAGACGCATCCCAATATGCGCAGGAAGGAACTGCATTTGCTTTTTTTGCACAAAAGACTGGAGAATCTCAGTGCGTCAGGCAGCATCTCTGGAGAAAAGGAATGGGTGACGTTTCGGGGATGTAATTTATTCACACTCACTGATGTAAACTGTTCACTACACCCCCCCCCCCCCCCCCCCCCCCCCCCCCCCCCACAAACACACACACCTCCATTCCAACAGCAGTGTACTCCAGAGGGCGTAGAGTCATACAGCATAGATACAGTTCTGTTGACCCACCAAGTCCATACCGCCCATCAACTACCCATCTCTACTGATCTCTTTAAAAGTACGGCAAGATATTCTGTTTAATGCTTTGTCGATTGAAGGACTTAGGGGAAAAGTCCAGTGGGGACACCCCTCAAAGTAGGAAAGGGAGATCACCCCAGGGGACCACATGAGTGGATAGCTACAGACCAGTTAGTCTAACATCGGTAGTGGGGGAAATGCTGGAGTCAGTTATTAAAGATGGGATATCAGCACCTTTGGAAAGTGGTGAATTAATTGGACAAAGTCAGCATGGATTTATGAACGGTAAATCATGTCTGACGAATCTTATAGAATTTTTCGAGGATGTAACTAGTAGAGTGGATAAGGGAGAACCAGTGGACGTGTTATATGTGGACTTTCAGAAGGCGTTCGACAAGGTCCCATATAAGAGATTAGTATGCAAACTTAAGGCACACGGTATTGGGGGTTCAGTATTGATGTGGATAGAGAACTGGCTGGCAGACAGGAAGCAAAGAGTAGGAGTAAATGGGTCCTTTTCAGAATGGCAGGCAGTGACTAGTGGGGTACCGCAAGGCTCAGTGCTGGGACCCCAGCTATTTACAATATATATCAAAGGGATACTGAGTTGGATGATCAGCCATGATCATATTGAATGGCGGTGCAGGCTCGAAGGGCCGAATGGCCTACTCCTGCACCTAATTTCTATGTTTCTATGTTTCTATATTAATGATCTGGATGAGGGAATTGAATGCAACATCTCCAAGTTTGCGGATGACACGAAGCTGGGGGGCAGTGTTAGCTGTGAGGAGGATGCTAGGAGGCTGCAAGGTGACTTGGATAGTTTGGGTGAGTGGGAAAATATATGGCAGATGCAGTGTAATGTGGATAAATGTGAGGTTATCCACTTTGGTGGCAAAAACAGGAAAGTAGACTATTATCTGAATGGTGGCCGATTAGGAAAAGGGGAGATGCAACGAGACCTGGGTGTCATGGTACACCAGTCATTGAAAGTAGGCATGCAGGTGCAGCAGGCAGTGAAGAAAGCGAATGGCATGTTAGCATTCATAGCAAAAGGATTTGAGTATAAGAGCAGGGAGGTTCTACTGCAGTTGTACCACACCTGGAGTATTGCATACAGTTTTGTTCTCGTAATCCGAGGAAAGACATTCTTGCCATAGAGGGAGTACAGAGAAGGTTCACCAGACTGATTCCTGGGATGGCAGGACTTTCATATGGAGAAAGACTGGATAGACTTGGCTTGTACACGCTAGAATTTAAAAGATTGAGGGGGGATCTTATAGAAACGTACATAATTCTTAAGGGGTTGGACAGGCTAGATGCAGGAAAATTATTCCCGATGTTGGGGAAGTCCAGAACAAGGGGTCACAGTTTAAGGATAAGAGGGAAGTCTTTTATGACCGCGATGAGAAAATCATTTTTTACACAGAGAGTGGTGAATCTGTGGAATTTTCTGCCACAGAAGGCAGTTAAGGCCAGTTCATTGGCTGGATTTAAGAGGGAGTTAGGTGTGGCCCTTGTGGCTAAAGGGATCAGGAGGTATGGAGAGAAGGCAGGTATGGGATATTGATTTGGATGATCAGCCATCATCATATTGAATGGCGGTGCAGGCTCGAAGGGCCGAATGGCATACTCCTACACCTATTTTCTATGTTTCTATGTATAATAATGTATTCTGCACTGTTCTTGGTTTGTGTTTGCTACAAATACATCGATAGATGCTCCTGAACACATCATCAGTGATGTAACCTGGGGTCATTGGGTGTTTCGGGTCTTTCAACATCAGACACCCTCACCCAGGCGACCCAGCCGTAGTTGATCAGACCACGACTTGTGTTCAGGTGGCATTCACTCATCCCCATGGACCTTCTTTCCTGATCCAGAGCCATCTCGAGGCCTTCTCCGCTGTCTCTGTGGTGTTCTTGATGGCCTTTCTCCTCGCCACTCCGTTGATGCCCAGTGCACTCAAGGCTTTGTAGAGCGATTGCCCTGCAAAACCTCTGCAGCCAACCTCGATGGGCATACACTTGCCGTCCGGCCCTGCTTGCGGCAGTCTTTGACCAGCTCTTCATGCTTGGCCATCTTCCTCTCGTGGACCTCCTCCAGACGGTCCTCCAACGGCATTGTCAGTTCCAACAAGACGATGTTTTTGGTCGCCTCTGAGACCAGGAGGATATCTGGCCTCAGGGTGGTCGTTTCAATGTGCCGTGGGAACTTCAGCTGTTTCACCAGGTCTACGGAAAGCTGCCAGTCCTGCGCAGTCGCCAGGATTCCTGACTGATTCCTGGCTGCTGTGGTTCTTGGCAGCTGCACTCCGGCCTTCACGAAGGTGATCATCTTGGTGGTGGGGCGTTCGCGTCTACAGCTGCCGATTCCCTTGCTGATGGCTTCTGCAATGGGATTAAGAACCTGGTCGTGACGCCATGTGTACCGGCCCTGCCCAAGAGCCTTTGGGCAACAGCTCAGGATGGGCTCCCCTTGCCTGAGCATTGCGGGCAATCTGGAGATTCCGCTTTGCCCCAGATGAAGAGGTTCGATGGGCTGGGCAGGACATCATACACTGCCTGGACCAGGAATTTGATGCGCTGTGGTTCAGCGTGCCAGAGCTCAGTCCATGTGACTTTTCGGTCCATGGCCTGCTCCCACCTTGTCCAGGCTCCCTGCTGCCTCAATCCCACTGCTCTGGTACACCTCTCCTCCTCCACCACTGCCCTCACTTCCTCCTGGACCAGCCTGCGCCTCTCCTTCCCCTTGGCCTTGTCAAACTGGGGGATGGGAAGATTCCCAGGCCAGCTCTTCCCCGAGTCACTGTTCCCACCAGGACTCTGTGGCGTATCCGAGACTCTGCTTGCAGCACGGCTTCGCCGGCTCTCCACTTCCTCCCAGTTTCCACCTCCACCCCTGCTTGAGCCACCTTGGGGTCGCTGGAGTCCCTGTACAGCATCACCTCTCTGGCCCGAGTCACCTTGAACTCCTCCTCCAGGGACTTCAGGGGCAGCTGGAGCTTGGTGTTATTTCCGTAAAGGGCGATGCTGCTAAGGCTCCTGGGCAGTCCCAGCCACCTTCTGAGAAAGCTGCTGACTTTCCTCTCCAATCTCTCTACGATGGATATTGGGACTTCGTAGACAAGCAGTGGCCAGAGTATCCTTGGCAGGACACCATGATGGTAAATCCATGCCTTGAACTTGCCGGGAAGCCCCGACCGGTCCACTGCTCTCAACCAACTCTCCAGCTCCTGACAGGTTGCCTGGACAGATGCTGTATCCTTCAGGCTGCTGTTAAACACCTTGCCAAGACTCTTCACTGGCCTTTCGGAGACAGTTGGGATTGGTGTCCCTTCGATGGTGAAGCGGAACCTGTCCATGACTTTGCCCTTCTTCAGCACCAGTGACCTTGATTTTCCTGGCTTAAACTTCATCCTTGCCCATCCAATCAGCTTCTCCAACCCTTGCAGTATCCACCTGCTTCCTGGCACTGACTCAGTGGTGACAGTCAGGTCGTCCATGAAGGCTCTGATTGGTGGTTAGCGCATTCCTGACTTGGTCCGAGGGCCCCGGCACTCTGGCTCAGCAGACTTGACGATCATGTTCATCGCCAAGGCAAAAGGGATCACATAGATGGTACAGCCTGTGATGATCCCAACCTCCAGTCTGTGCCACTCTGATGTTACTGACCCTGATGAGACTCTCATGTTGAACTGGTTGTAATAGTCCAGGATGAGATCTGCCACTTGGCCCGGCACATGATGCTTGGCCATGACTGTCTGGATCAGCTTGTGCGGGATGGAACCGTAGGCGTTGGCCAGGTCAAGCCAGAGCACTGTCAGGTTTCCCTTGTTCTCCCTGGCTTCTCTGATGAACTGGGTCACCACTCCCGTGTGCTCTAGACACCCCGGAACTCCAGACAAGCCTCCCTTTTGCGCTGAGCTGTCGATGTAGCCATTGCTGGAGAGGAAGTTGGTCAGCCGCCTCGCCACGATGCTGAAGAAAATCTTGCCTTCAACACTTAGCAAGGAGATGATTCTGAACTGATCGATGTTCTTGGAATCTTCTTCCTTTGGGATCCAGACTCCTTCAGCGAATCGCCACTGCTGCACCACTTTTCCTCTCCCCAGATGACTTTCAGGATCTTCCACAGCCGTTTCAGTAACAAGGGGCAGTTCTTGTTGGGGACTCTGCTCAGGCCAAGGACTGAGCCAGCTCTTGCTCGCTTCACAACGTCCTGGACCTCTTTCAGGAGTGGCTCTCTACTATCAAACTCCTTGATGGGTAGAGGTGATTTTATCAGGATGTTGCATTGGCCCAGCTCCTGCTGCCTGACGGGGTCACTGTAGGTGGTCTGGATGTGCCGGTCGATCTCCTCCTTAGAGCAAGCCAAACTCCCACTGCGCTTCTGCCCGAGTAGTTGTTTGGTGAAGCCGAAGTGGTTGGCTATGAAGGATGCTCGCTTCCTGGCTCTTTCCTTCCGGCGTCTTCGGTGCCACTCAGCTCTACAGAGGGTCATCAGCTTCTTCCTCAGGATGGTTCTCAGCTCAGCCAAGGGGGGACGTTGCTCTTCGGTGGCCTCTTTATACTGCTTCTTGAGGGACTTCAGCTCCTGCCGGGCTTGTGGATCTTTGTTGCTCGTTGGTTCATGGTGAAAGGTGTTCTGGCCGGCTTCTTCTCCACTTCTCTAAACCTTTCCACAACTAGGCTGATGATGATAGTCGTCATCGTCGGCAGCCTTCGGTCCACGTCTCCCTTTGCAGTTGCTTCTAGCACCTTGTCGACGTCCTCGTCGAACTGATGCCAGACTGTCGTCTTGCAGGCCTGAGGCCATTTGACTCTAACCTTCTCCGGAGAACTGTTCCGAGGGACTAGTTGGGCCACTTGGAGGCTTCGGGCTCTATGGGGTGATTCCGGGCCCGGTTCCTCCTGCTTGTCACCAGGTAAAATACCTGTGCGTTGTGACAATCCCTGTCCCTCCAAACACTTCATCCGGGTCTGGTGAATCTTCAGGCCTCGGCTGTTCTTACAAACCTTTCCACATCTGCATTTATTAGTCTGAAGAAAGTTTATTTTGGTGAAAAAAATTCAGATACTTTGTATCAAGCTGTGCACAGAGCCAAAGCATGTGAACATCAAATATCAATACCTGCTGAGGTTCTACCTGTCCCCAGTTTTGTGAAGGATGGGCCTGGCAGCGATCAGCAGGACATTACCGAATGACCTGTCCTTTGTGGAGAAGTTCTATCCAGACCAACTCCTTTGAACATGTCCATTGGGCAGTGATCAGCATGGAACATCCTGCAGGCACTGCACAACAATAACTCGATGGATCATGTGGCCTGGTTCCTTGGGCAGACTGGCCAGTTTGTCTGACTCAGCTGTGGCTCAGCTGTCGAGTTGCTGTCTTACAGCTTCAAGACCCAGGTTCGATCCTGACTATGGGAGCTATCTGTACGTATATTCTCCCCATGACTTGCGTAGGTTTTGTCCGGATTCTCTGGTTTCCCCCCGTACTCCAAAGATGTGCAGGTTAAATAGCTTTGGTAATATTGTAAATTGTCTCTACTGTAGCAGGATAGTGGTAGTGTGCGGGGATCGCTGATCGGCGCGGACTAGGTGGACCAGAGCGCCTATTTCCGTGCTGTATCACTAAAACTAAAACTCTGACAAGCATCAGGACCACACTTGGCTGGTGGTTTTAGTTTATTTTATTTTATTATTGACACGTGTACCAAGGTACTGTGAAAAGCTTTTTTGTTGCGTACGACCCGATCAGTGGAATGGCCTGAAGAAGGGTTTCGGCCCGAAACGTCGCCTATTTCCTTCGCTCCATAGATGCTGCTGCACCCGCTGAGTTCCTCCAGCAATTTTGTGTACAGTGGAATGGCTATACAGGGGCCATCCCAGTCAGATACCTTCCTGTACCATCGGAATCTTAATACAAATGCACGTCGCCCTCAGGATGGAAACTATGGAGAGGAGATGGTTGCCCACCTCTTCGTAGAGTGTGGATTTGTGAAGAGGGTCTGAAGAATAATGCAACGGTCCTTGTAATGTTCATTGCAAATAGCTCCGAAACAAAAGACTTTCTCATATGCGTGCTGTTGCTAGGCACACTTTCAGAAACTGACATCAAGTACTGGACATTGAGGGACTGAATATGGTGAAGGTACCTCTTGAGCAAGAGATGGGATATCACCCGGAGATAGGATCTATAGGGTGATTTCACGAAAGGTCACTGGGTCATAGGTCTTCACGCACGGAGCCGCAAAATCCAACTGGGGTACATACGTCACTTCCGGTACATGTTATTGATGCTAGAAACGCGTACTTTCAAACCTGTTAAAACCGCGAAAACGGTTAGTTTTTGCGCTGTAAATAACTGTGCAAGTCGGGGTGACCGTGAGACACAGCTATCCTACTTTAGAATTCCAAAGATTAAGAAAAATGAAGGTAAAGAGAAGTGAGAGCTGAAGGGAAAATAACAGCAGAAGTTGTTGGCCGTGCAGATATAAAGATAGAAAATATCGGGAATCATCGCGTTTGCTCACTGCATTTCATCAAAACATCAATAATGCCTTAGTTTTGATGCAGTGAGCAAACGCGATAATTCCCGATATTTTCTATCTTTATATCTGCACGGCCAACAACTTCTGCTGTTATTTTCCCTTCAGCTCTCACTTCTCTTTACCTTCATTTTTCATAATCTTTGTGGGCGGAACTGGAACTGCAGCAGAGTGAGAAATGATGCGTCAGCAAGCAATACGACAAAAATTGATCAACTCGTAGAGGACTGGCGATTATTCAGTACCTGAAGTCCTTATTTGCTATTTAGCGATGGTGGTATAGTGGTGAGCATAGCTGCCTTCCAAGCAGTTGACCCGGGTTCGATTCCCGGCCATCGCAGTTTGAACAATTTTAATTCATGAGCACCAGATAAACTTCCAAACTCGAGAGTCCCCGTTGACAAATTTTCATGTAACTTTGTGGACGGTTCGCACGAATGAAAGCCAATTACATCGCTATGTGCGTAATTACTATTCACTGCGAATCGCCAATAGATTTTTTGTCCCTCACATTTTCCCAGTGAATTGATGAAATGATCAGTGCTGCTTCCTACTCGCATTCTATTCCAGATTCCCAGAGCAAAGCGAGATACATCCCAACTCAACTTCCTTAAATTAAACAGTAACAAAACAGAATTTCTCCTCATTGGCTCCAAATCAACACTTATCAAAATTAACAACCCCACTCTCACTATTGATGGCACCACTGTCTCCCCATCTCCTCAGGCCCGCAACCTTGGCGTGATCTTTGACTCAACCCTCTCCCTTGAGCCTCACATCCGCCATGTTGTCAAAACATCATTTTTTCACCTCCGCAACATTGCCAAAATCAGACCCTATCTCACACCCCCCGCTGCTGAAAGACTCATCCATGCCTTCATCTCCTCCCGACTGGACTACTGTAACTCTCTTCTCTTTGGCATTAATTCCAGCAACATCAACCGACTCCAACTGCTCCAGAATGCAGCCGCCCGACTCATTACCCACACCAAATCCTGGCACCACATCACCCCAGTCCTCAAAGAACTTCACTGGCTTCCCATTTTCCACCGGATCATCTACAAAATCCTGGTCCTCACCTACAAAGCCCTCAACCACTTGGCCCACCCTTATCTCACTGACCTCCTCTCCCCATACCAACCCTCACGGTCCCTCAGATCCATTTCAGCCGGTCTCCTCTCCATTCTGAAATCCAACCTCTGCACTTTTAGAAACAGAGCCTTCTCCAGGGCAGCTCCCAGGCTCTGGAACTCCCTCCCACAATTGATCCGAACTTCTGAGTCCCTCACCATCTTCCAATCCCGCCTCAAGACCCATCTCTTCACCTCTGCATACCCTTAGTCCCATGTCCCCCTCCCATTTGCATCTCTGTCTTACTGCTCCATTTTGTTTTGTTCTTGACTCACCATGTAAAGCGACTTTGAGTCCTTGAAAAGCGCTATACAAATAAAATGTATTATTATTATTATTATTATTAATATGTGCAGGAAGGAACTGCATTTGCTTTTTTGCACAAAAGACTGGAGAATCTCAGCGCGTCAGGCAGCATCTCTGGAGAAAAGGAATGGGTGACGTTTCAGGGATGTGATTTCTTCACACTCACTGATGTAAACTGTTCACTCTACTCTCCCTGAATAGCTCCACCCCCCCCCCCCACACACACACACAAGTACCTCCATTCCAACAGCAGTGTACTCCAGAGGGCGTAGAGTCATACAGCACAGATACAGTTCTGTTGACCCACCAAGTCCATACCGCCCATCAACTACCCATCTCTACTGATCTCTTTAAAAGTACGGCAAGATATTCTGTTTAATGCTTTGTCGATTGAAGGACTTAGGGGCAGAGTCCAGTGGGACACCCCTCAAAGTAGGAAAGGGAGATCACCCCAGGGGACCACATGAGTGGATAGTTACAGACCAGTTAGTGTCACATCGGTAGTGTGGAAAATGCTGGAGTCAGTTATTAAAGATGGGATATCAGCACATTTGGAAAGTGGTGAATTCATTGGACAAAGTCAGCATGGATTTATGAAAGGTAAATCATGTCTGACGAATCTTATAGAATTTTTCGAGGATGTAACTAGTAGAGTGGATAAGGGAGAACCAGTGGACGTGTTATTTGTGAACTTTCAGAAGGCTTTCGACAAGGTCCCACATAGCAGATTAGTATGCAAACTTAAAGCACACGGTATTGGGGGTTCAGTATTGATGTGGATAGAGAACTGGCTGGCAGACAGGAAGCAAAGAGTAGGAGTAAACGGGTCCTTTTCAGAATGGCAGGCAGTTACTAGTGGAGTACCGCAAGGCTCAGTGCTGGGACCCCTGCTATTTACAATATATATTAATGATCTGGATGAGGGAATTGAATGCAGCATCTCCAAATTTGCGGATGACACGAAGCTGGGGGGCAGTGTTAACTGTGAGGAGGATGCTAGGAGGCTGCAAGGTGACTTGGATAGTTTGGGTGAGTGGGCAAATGTATGCCAGATGCAGTATAATGTGGATACATGTGAGGTTATCCACTTTGGTGGCAAAAACAGGAAAGTAGACTAGTATCTGAATGGTGGCCGGTTAGGAAAAGAGGAGATACAACGAGACCTGGGTGTCATGATACACCAGTCATTGAAAGTAGGCATGCAGGTGCAGCACGCAGTGAAGAAAGCGAATGGCATGTTAGCATTCATAGCAAAAGGATTTGAGTATAAGAGCAGGGAGGTTCTACTGCAGTTGTACAGGGTCTTGGTGAGACCACACCTGGAGTATTGCGTACAGTTTTGGTCTCCTAATCTGAGGAAAGACATTCTTGCCATAGAGGGAGTATAGAGAAGGTTCACCAGACTGATTCCTGGGATGGCAGGACTTTCATATGAAGAAAGACTGGATAGACTCGGCTTGTACACACTAGAATTTAGAAGATTGAGGGGGGATCTTATAGAAACTTATATAAATATTAGGGGGTTGGACAGGCTAGATGCAGGAAGATTATTCCCAATGTTGGGGAAATCCAGAACAAGGGGTCACAGTTTAGGACCCAGATGAGAAAATCATTTTTTACACAGAGAGTGGTGAATCTGTGGAATTCTCTGCCACAGAAGGTAGTTGAGGCCAGTTCGTAGGCTAGATTTAAGATGGAGTTAGATGTGGCCCTTGTGGCTAAAGGGATCAGGGGGTATGGAGGGAAGGCAGGTATGGGATATTGATTTGGATGATCAGCCATGATCATATTGAATGGCGGTGCAGGCTCGAAGGGCCGAATTGCCTACTCCTGCACCTATTTTCTATGTTTCTATGTATAATAATGTATTCTGCACTGTTCTTGGTTTGTGTATATTTATTAGTATGAAGAAAGTTTATTTTCGCGAAAAAAATCCAGATACTTTGTATCAAGCTGTGCATAGAGCCAAAGCATGTGGACATGAAATATCAATACCTGCTGATGTTCGACCTGTCCCCAGTTTTGTGAAGGATGGGCCTGGCAGCGATGCAGTGCAATGTGCCGGTCAGCTGGACATTACCGGATGACCTGCCCTTTGTGGATAAGTCCTTTCAGATTCAGATTCAATTTTAATTGTCATTGTCAGTGTACAGTACAGAGACAACGAAATGCATTTAGCATCTCCCTGGAAGAGCGACATAGCAAATGATTTAAATAAAATTAAATAAAATGATTCCAGACCAACACCTTTGAACGTGTCCATTGGGCAGTGATCAGGAAGGAACATCCTGCAGGCACTGCACAACAATGACTCGATGGATCCCGTGGCCTGGTTCCTTGAGCAGACTGGCCAGTTTGTCTGAATCAACTGTGGCTCAGCTGTCGAGTTGCTGTCTGAGAGCACCAAAGACCCAGATTTGATCCTGACTATGTATCGATCAGCAGGACATTACTGGATGACCTGTCCTTTGTGGAGGAGTTCTTTCCAGACCAAAACCTAGATGGGATATCTCCCCGGAAATAGGATATATATGAGTGTGAAGGATATTTTGTGCAAAGACATGATAACAACTACAGAGCAGATACTAGCAATATTTAATGATAACGTTTCTTTTTCAGATACGTTCCTACTTTGAACACCTCTTTCTGCCGAATGATGGCGCGGGGGATGGGGGAGGGGGTTGCGTTGTGCATGAGAAAGATGTTTTGCTTCCACTGGGAAATATGTGGTCGCAAAAGTTGTTGAAACAAAGACGTATAGCAGAGACTATTTTGAACATGGGGCATTGGTCAGCAGGGATGAGTTGGGCCAAAGGACCTGTTTTTATGCTATGACAGTCAGACCTCTGTGTAATGGGCCCAGCATGCTCCTGTTGCCCCATTTTGCTGCTAGGTAACAAAGATTCAAGTGGGTTACGTGGTGTGTTGTTCAGGGTCAGTGAGCAAGTAGGAAGGTGAATGGTCTAAAATGGAGATACATGGAACTGCAGATGCTGCAATCTTGAGCAAAACACAAAGAGCTGGAAGAACTCAAGAGGTCAGGCAGCATCTCTGAAGATAAGGAATAATGAATATCCAGTTGCTCATGTGAGATGCAGGGAAAAATTTGCAACTCATCGGGAATTCGTAACTGGTTGCTGGTGTCGACTCTCAACATGAATCTGATCCCGGGTGAAGATTCACCGGGTGTTGTGTTATTTCCGTCGGCTGGAGGATGGGGGCATCAAGTGGGCGGAACTGGAACTGCAGCAGAGTGAGAAATGATCCGTCAGCAAACAAAGCGACAAAAGTTGATCAAATCGTACAGCACTGGAGAGTATTCAGTATCTGAGCTCCTGCACTGTTATGTAGCGATGGTGGTATAGTGGTGAGCATAGCTGCCTTCCAAGCAGTTGACCCAGGTTCGATTCCCGGCCATCGCAGGTTGAACAATTTTAAGTCACGAGCACCAGATGAACTCGAGGGGTCCACGTTGACAAATTCTCATGTAACCATATAACCATATAACAATTACAGCACGGAAACAGGCCATCTCGACCCTTCTAGTCCGTGCCGAACACATAATCTCCCCTAGTCCCATATACCTGCGCTCAGACCATAACCCTCCATTCCTTTCCCATCCATATAACTATCCAATTTATTTTTAAATGATAAAAACGAACCTGCCTCCACCACCTTCACTGGAAGCTCATTCCACACAGCTACCACTCTCTGAGTAAAGAAGTTCCCCCTCATGTTACCCCTAAACTTCAGTCCCTTAATTCTCAAGTCATGTCCCCTTGTTTGAATCTTCCCTACTCTCAGTGGGAAAAGCTTTTCCACGTCAACTCTGTCTATCCCTCTCATCATTTTAAAAACCTCTATCAAGTCCCCCCTTAACCTTCTGCGCTCCAAAGAATAAAGCCCTAACTTGTTCATCCTTTCTCTGTAACTTAGTTGCTGAAACCCAGGCAACATTCTAGTAAATCTCCTCTGTACTCTCTCTATTTTGTTGACATCCTTCCTATAATTAGGCGACCAAAATTGTACACCATACTCCAGAATTGGCCTCACCAATGCCTTGTACAATTTTAACATTACATCCCAACTTCTATACTCAATGCTCTGATTTATAAAGGCCAGCACACCAAAAGCTTTCTTTACCACCCTATCTACATGAGATTCCACTTTCAGGGAACTGTGCACAGTTATTCCCAGATCCCTCTGTTCACCTACATTCTTCAATTCCCTACCATTTACCATGTACGTCCTATTTTGATTTGTCCTGCCAAGATGTAGCACCTCACACTTATCAGCATTAAACTCCACCTGCCATCTTTCAGCCCACTCTTCCAACTGGCATAAATCTCTCTGTAGACTTTGAAACTCTACTTCATTACCCGCAACCCCACCTATCTTAGTATCATCTGCATACTTACTAATCCAATTTACCACGCCATCGTCCAGATCATTGATGTACATGACAAACAACAGTGGACCCAACACAGATCCCTGTGGCACCCCACTCGTCACTGGCCTCCAACCTGACAAACAACCATCCACCATTACTCTCTGGCATCTCCCATTCAGCCACTGTTGAATCCATCTTGCTACTCCACCATTAATACCCAACCATTGAACCTTCTTAACCAACCTTCCATGAGGAACCTTGTCAAAGGCCTTACTGAAGTCCATATACACAACATCCACTGCTTTACCCTCATCAATTTCCCGAGTAACATCTTCAAAAAATTCAAGAAGATTAGTTAAACATGACCTTCCAGGCACAAATCCATGTTGACTGTTCCTAATCAGCCCTGTTTATCCAGATGCTTATATATATTATCTCTAAGTATTCTTTCCATTAATTTGCCCACCACTGACGTCAAACTAACAGGTCTATAATTGCTAGGTTTACTCTTAAACCCCTTTTTAAACAATGGAACAACATGCGCAGTACGCCAATCCTCCGGCACTATTCCCGTTTCTAATGACATTTGAAATATTTCTGCCATAGCCCCTGCTATTTCTACACTAACTTCCCTCAATGTCCTAGGGAATATCCTGTCCGGACCTGGAGACTTATCCACTTTTATATTTCTCAAAAGTGTCAGTACTTCCTCTTCTTTGATCCTCATAGTTTCCATAGCTACTCTACTTGTTTCCCTTACCTCACATAATTCAATATCCTTCTCCTTGGTGAATACCGAAGAAAAGAAACTGTTCAATATCTCCCCCATCTCTTTTGGCTCTGCATATAGTTGGCCACTCGGACTCTCTAATGGACCAATTTTATCCCTCGTTATCGTTTTGCTATTAATATAGCGGTAGAAACCCTTCGGATTTACTTTTACCTTACTTGCCAAAGCAATGTAACTTTGTGGACGGTACGAGTGTAAGCTAATTCGATCGCTATTTGCATAATTACTATTCACTGCGATTCGGCAATACAATTTTTGTCCTCACATTTCCCCAGTGAATTGATGAAATAATCAGTGCTGCTTCCGACTCGCATTCTATTCCACATTCCCAGAGCAAAGCGAGACACATCCCAATGTTTCCACCGGGTGGCACTTCGATGGCAGCCTCGCCTTCAGTCTGTCTGTACATTTCGTCTTTTTTGTTGTTATTTTTGCTGTGCTTAAAAAGAATGTGTTAATGTTCTCTGGTTTGTTTTATGTGGGAGGTGGACTGGGTAAAGTTTTTTTCATTCTCTTACCATGCAGGAGATGAGTTTGTTTTCCGGATCTGCGGCCTAACATCGTGGACCTGGAGGCTTTGCTCGTGACTGACTTTGAGCCACACTGCGGGGACGTGGAATTACCATCGGAGCTGATACCTTGCCTGGGATCGATGGTCCAACCATGGCCTGAAGACTTTAACATGAAGGAGCTCGCAGTCTCGGGTTGAGAATGACGTCGGGAGCTTCAAATGCCGCATGACTTTCGACTAACCCCGGCCCGGGGTAGATCGCCTGGCGCGGGGGAGATGAGATTCACCCCAGATGCAGGAGCTTGATCGCCCCGACGAGAAAGGCCTACCACCGGCTACGGGAGTAAGACCGTCCAGTCAATGGAATGTTAGATACCCCCGACCGCTGGAGGACAAAGAAGGGAGAGATTGAACTTTCTTTCGCCTTCCATCACAGTGAGGAATGTGGAGGAGTCACTGTGGTGGATGTTCATGTTAAAATGCATTTTGTGTTATGTTGATTCTAATTTTGACTGTGTGGCAAAAATAAATTCCTTGTATGTTAGACAATATAATAGACAATTGGTGCAGGAGTAGGCCATTCGGCCCTACGAGCCAACACCACCATTCAATGTGATCATGGCTGCTCATCCCCAATCAGTTACCCCGTTCCTGCCTTCTCCCTATATCACCTGACTGCTATCTTTAAGAGTTCTATCTAGCTCTCTCATGAAAGTATCCAGACAACCGGCCTCCCTCGCCCTCTGAGGCAGAAAATTCCACAGACTCACAACACTCTGTGTGAAAAAAGTTTTTCCTCATCTTCGTTCTAAATGGCTTACCCCTTATTCTTTAACTGTGACCCCTGGTTCTGGACTCCCCCAACATCGGAACATGTTTCCTGCCTCTAGCGTGCACAAACCGTTAATAATCTTATATGTTTCAATAAGAAACCCTCTCATCCTTCTAAATTCCAGAGCATACAAGCCCAGCCATTCCATTCTCTCAGCAAATGACAGTCCCGCTATCCCGGGGTTTATGCTTGTAAACCTACGCTGCACTCCCTCAATAGCAAGAATGATCCTTCCTCAATTTAGGGGTCCATAACTGCACACAGTACTCCAGTTGTGTTCTCATTAGGACCCCGTACAACTGCAGAAGGACCTCTTTGCTTCCATACTCAACTCCTCTTGTTACGAAGGCCGACATGCCATTCGCTTTCTTCACTGCCTTCTGTACCTGCATGCTTACTTTCTTGGACTGATGAACAAGGACCCCTAGATCCCGTTGTACTTCCCCTTCCCGTAGTACTGCTCCTGTTGCCCCATTCTGCTGCTAGGTAACAATGACTCAAGTGAGTTATGTGGTGAGTTGTTCAGGGTCAGTGGGCAAGTAGGAATAATATAAAATGGAGATACATGGAACTGCAGATGCTGCAATCTTGAGCAAAACACAAAGAGCTGGAAGAACTCAACGGGTCAGGCAGCATCTATGAAGAGAACGAATAATGAATATCCAGTTGCTCATGTGAGATGCAGGGGAAAATTCGCAACTCATCGGGAATTCGTAAGTGGTTGCCGGTGTCGACTCTCAACATGAATCTGATCCCGGGTGAGATTCACCGGGTGTTGTGTTATTTCCGTCGGCTGTAGGATGGGGGCATCAAGTGGGCGGAACTGGAACTGCAGCAGAGTGAGAAATGATCCGTCAGCAAGCAATGTGACAAAAGTTGATCAACTCGTACAGCACTGGAGACTATTCAGTACCTGAACTCCTCAGATGTTATGAGGCGATGGTGGTATAGTGGTGAGCATAGCTGCCTTCCAAGCAGTTGACCCGGGTTCGATTCCCGGCCATCGCAGTTTGAACTATTTTAATTCACGAGCTCCAACTTGCAGAACTCGAGGGGTCCACGCTGATAAATTCTCATGTAACTTTGTGGATGGTTCGTACGAGTGTAAGCAAATTCCATCACTATTTGCATAATTACTGTTCACTGCGAATCGGCAATAGAATTTTTGCCCTCACATTTTCCTAGTGAACTGATGAAAGGAAGCGTGCTGCTTCGTACTCACATTCTATTCCAGATTCCCAGAGCAAAGCGAGACACATCCCAATGTTTCCACCGGGTGGCGCTTCGATGGCAGCCTCGCGTACAGTCTGTCTGTCCTTTTCGTCTTTTTTTTGTTGGTTTTGGTGTGTTTAAAAAGTGTTAATGTTCTCTGGTTTGTTTTATGTGGGGGGTGGGCGGGGGAAACTTTGTTTCAATCTCTTACCTTGCCGGAGATGCGATTGCTTTCCAGATCGAATCTGCGGTCGCTCTGCGGCCTAACATCGTGGACCTGGAGGCCTTGCTCGGGACTGACTTTGAGCCCCACCGCGGGGCCGTGGACTTACCATCGGAGCCGATACCATGCCTGGGATCGACGGTCCAACCATGGCCGGCGGCGTTTAACATCAAGGAACTCGCAATCTCGGGTTGAGAATGACGTCGGGAGCTCCAAAAGCCGCACGACGTTCGACTGGCCTCGACCCGGGTTAGATCTCATGGCGTGGGGGGAGCTGAGATTCCCCCCTGATGCAGGAGCTTGATCGTCCCGACGACAAATGCCTACCTCCGGCTACGGGAGTAAGATCGTCATGTCAACGGAAGGTTAGAAGTCTCCGACTGCTGGAGGACAAAGAAGGGAGAGATTGAACTTTTTTTCTCCTTCCATCACAGTGAGGAATGTGGAGGAGTCACTGTGGTGGATGTTCATGTTAAAATGCATTTTGTGTGTTCACTTGCTTTTTATTTTGTGTGATCTGTTGCTTTTGATTGGTATGACTGTACGGCAAATGAAATTCCTCCTTAGTAGCAAAACATACTTGGCTAATAAAGTATTATTATGATGATGATTAGTGCAGGAAGGAGCTGCATATGCTTTTTTGCACAAAAGGCTGGAGTATCTCAGTACGTCACGTGTCAAAAGTGTTTTATTGTCATATGTCCCGGATGGGACAATGAAATCCTTACTTTCTGCAGTGCAACAGTATCGGGGGAAGCGAAAAAAAAGAAAATGATCAATAAATAACAAATATAGTGCAATAATAATAGAGTATTTTGCAGTTCAGAGCTCAGAGTTTATTCGTTCTTGTGTTTAATAGCTGATGGCTGTAGGGAAGCAGCTGTTCCTGAACCTGGACAATACAGTTTTCAGGCTCCTGTACCTTCTTCCTGATGGCAATGGTAAGATGAGTGTGTGGCCAGGACAGTGTGGGTCCTTGATGACAAAGGAGGTCATCATTGACTTCAGGAGAAACTGGCACAGTCATACATCACTATACACTAATGACATCGATGTGGAGTTGGTCAGTAACGCTAAGTTCCTGGGGTTGCAGTCACGAACAGTCTGACCTGGTCACAAAACATCGCATCACTAGTTAAGAGGCAGCAGCGTTTGCACTTTCTGCGCCGGATGAAAAGAGCTCACCTCCCCCATCCCGTCCTCACCACTTTCTACAGGGGCACCATAGCGATCATTTTGACCAGCTGCATCTCTGTCTGGTTTGGGGACTGCAAAGCCTCCGACTGCAAGTCCGTGCAGAGAGTGGTGAGGATGGCTGAAAAAATCATCGGGACTTCTCTTCCTTCAAACATAGAAACATAGAAACATAGAAAATAGGTGCAGGAGTAGGCCATTCGGCCCTTCGAGCCTGCACCGCCATTCAATATGATCATGGCTGATCATCCAACTCAGTATCCTGTACCTGCCTTCTCTCCATACCCCCTGATCCCTTTAGCCACAAGGGCCACACCTAACTCCCTCTTAAATATAGCCAATGAACTGGCCTCAACTACCTTCTGCGGGAGAGAATTCCACAGATTCACCACTCTCTGTGTGAAAAAAGTTTTCCTCATCTCGGTCCTAAAAGATTTCCCTTTTATCCTTAAACTGTGACCCCTTGTTCTGGACTTCCCCAACATCGGGAACAATCTTCCTGCATCTAGCCTGTCCAACCCCTAAAGCATTTTGTACGTTTCTATAAGACCCCCCCTCAATCTTCTAAATTCTAGCGAGTACAAACCGAGTCTATCCAGTCTTTCTTCATATGAAAATCCTGACATCCCAGGAATCAACCTTCTCTGTACTCCCTCTATGGCAAGAATGTCTTTCCTCAGATTAAGAGACCAAAACTGTACGCAATACTCCAGGTGTGGTCTCACCAAATCCCTGTACAACTGCAGTAGAACCTCCCTGCTCCTATACTCAAATCCTTTTGCTATGAATGCTAACATACCATTCGCCTTCTTCACTGCCTGCTGCGCCTGCATGCCTACTTTTAATGACTGGTGTACCATGACACCCAGGTCTCGTTGCATCTCCCCCTTTCCTAATCGGCCACCATTCAGATAATAATCTACTTTCCTGTTTTAGCCACCAAAGTGGATAACCTCACATTTATCCACATTATACTGCATCTGCCATGCATTTGCCCACTCACCCAGCCTATCCAAGTCACCTTGCAGCCTCCTAGCATCCTACTCACAGCTAACACTGCCCCCCAGCTTCGTGTCATCCGCAAACTTGGAGATGTTGCATTCAATTCCCTCGTCCAAATCATTAATATATATCGTAAATAGCTGGGGTCCCAGAACTGAGCCTTGTGGTACCCCACTAGTCACTGCCTGCCATTGTGAAAAGGACCCGTTTACTCCTACTCTTTGCTTCCTGTCTGCCAGCCAGTTCTCTATCCACATAAATACTGAACCCCCAATACCGTGTGCTTTAAGTTTGTATACTAATCTCTTATGTGGGACCTTGTCGAAAGCCTTCTGAAAGTCCAGATATAACACATCCACTGGTTCTCCTTTATCCACTCTACTAGTTACATCCTCAAAAAATTCTATAAGATTCGTCAGACATGATTTACCCTTCATAAATCCATGCTGACTTTGTCCAATGATTTCACCACTTTCCAAATGTGCTGCTATCCCATCTTTATTAACTGATTCTAGCAGTTTCCCCACTACCGACGTTAGACTAACTGGTCTGTAATTCCCCGTTTTCTCTCTCCCTCCCTTTTAAAAAAGTGCTGTTACATCAGCTACCCTCCAATCCTCAGGAACTACTCCAGAATCTAAAGAGTATCTCCATACCCCCTGATCCCCTTAGCCACAAGGGCCACATCTAACTCCCTCTTAAATATAGCCAATGAACTGGCCTTAACTACTTTCTGTGGCAGAGAATTCCAGAGACTCACCACTCGTGTGAAAAATGTTTTTCACATCTCGGTCCTAAAAGACTTCCCCCCTTATCCTTAAATTGTGACCCCTTGTTCTGGACTTCCCCAACATCGGGAACAATCTTCCTGCATCTAGCCTGTCCAACCCCTTAAGAATTGTGTAAGTTTCTATAAAATCCCCCTCAATCTTCTAAATTCTAGCGAGTACAAGCCAAGTCTATCCAGTCTGATTGTTGGCCTTTCGGAATATTTGGAGACTGGTGGACAACAACGGTGCACTGGGGACTGACCATTGGGACAATCTTGTTGGGAATTATATTACTGCGTTGTATGAGCGGATTGGCATCTAGACCGCGTGGACTTTATTAAAGCCTGTGGGCTGGTTGTAACCAAAGATCCTATAGCGGAGCAAGATGGGCTACTCCTGCGAAATGCAATGGGCTGATGTGTAGTACGCTACGGAGGGGATCCTGGGCATTTCCCCCCGCCCATTTTAGTAACCGGAACCTACCCGACCCGACCCGACTCGCAGTGTAATCCAAAGATCTTATAGCAGAGCTATAGGATCTTTGGTGTAATTCTGTTAGTTCACACTTCTGTTAATTCTTGTCAAGAATAAAATTTGACTCTGCTAATTGTCTTTTTTTTAAAAATGTTTTTAAAAACGTTTTCTTTTTAAATGGTTCATAGACTGTGTTTGAGTTATTTTGTATTAACCGGAACCTACCCGACCCGACCCGACTCGCAGGGTAATCAACATTGCGGGGGAACAGATTTTGTGTGTGATATAGGGTTAGATTCATAATTCTGTTAGTTCATAATTCTGTTAATTCTTGTTAAAGAATAAAATGTATATATAATTTTGCCTCTGGTAATTTTCTTTGTTAATGTTTTTTAAATCATTTCTTTTTAAATGGCTCATATGCTGTGTCTGAGTTGATTCTGTATTACACTTGCACTCTGTAATTCATTCATCTAATCACATTAATGTAATCACACGGGTCACATCTGCAGTATTTGGGAAAATAATAGCAATATGAAGATTTCAGTTGCTCTAGCCCTGGAATGTTACTTAATGTTTTTGTGCTTATTTTCTATTTTCTATGGAGATGTTTCTCCACAAATAAAAAGGGGTCTGGTCTTCCCAATAGCCAGAGATTGGAATGAGATCTGCCTGTGGGATTATCTAATTGAAGAATTTCACAAAATTAACTTTGTTTTGAGCAAGATTGACAAAAGATGTATAACTTAAGGATGGTTTTATTCCATGAGCATACAACTGACTAGATTGTGCTGGAAAGAACACACATACATGAATGTGATATCTATCTATATTACTAAATCTCCGATCTTGACCGCTTTTGGCTGACTGTGCTGCAATTTCAGAGAGAACGCCGGCATCTACGGCCGTCATTTTTGGCCACCTCGCTCAGAGCCCCCCTCCGCCGTATGAGTGCGGAGGATTTTTTCCGTCGATGAAAAATGAGAGAGATATTAATGTTTTTACAAAATTCCCCATTCTCTCTGCTGCCCCCGCTGGCGGCAGGGGGAGGGACTATAAAACCAGGAAGTGTCGTGCCTCACTCAGTCTCTGCCAGAACCAGGAAGTGAGAGGGTCACGGCTCATGGAGCTGCGAATAACACTGAAGGCACGTCTACTCCACGGTGAGTCCCCTCGATGCGGCTGTAAAGTGGCTGCAGCCCATTTTAAAAAGTTTGTGTTCACAAATGAATTTTGGTTGTTGGGTGGCTGCAGCCCAATTGTTTGACTCGCCTTTTATTTAACAAGTTTGTGTTCACAAAATGAATTTTGGTTGTCGCGTGTCTGCAGCCCAATTGTTTGCCTCGCCTTTTTTTTAACAAGTTTGTGTTCACAAAGTGAATTTTGGTTGTCGGGTGTCTGCAGCCCAATTGTTTGCCTCGCCTTTTTTTTTTAACAAGTTTGTGTTCACAAAATGAAATTAGGTTGTCGGGTGGCTGCAGCCCAATTGTTTGCCTCGCCTTTTTAACAAGTTTGTGTTCACAAATGAATTTGGTTGTCGGGTGACTGCTGCCCAATTGTTTGCCTTGGCTTGGCTTTTAAAATCGTTGCAACAGTTGGATGCCTGCCCAAGCATCCATACGGCCCACAATGTCTATACTAGCCCTCTGGAAACCAGTACCTTCGGCCCGCAACACCCATACTAGCGCAACTGACAGCTCCCCCCACTGGCGAGCAGTATTGGAATTGGTGGAGAGGTAGAATATTGCGTTGGTGACCAGCCCTCCCGTGTGATGCTGGGACCCAACGGGTCCCACTTAGTCTAGTAGATGTATATAATCATATAACACACACAATTATATTTCTTCTGATTTTTATATCGAATGATGAACTTTATTTCAGACTAGACAAGGGACATTAAATAATAAATATTGTAAACCTCCCCGCAACTTCACACACACTAGGCCCTATCCCACCCCTCAACTCCCCACGCCCCCCCCCCCCTCAGCACTCCCTCGCCTCCCCCCACACTACAATGTCTCCCCCCTCCTATGCTGTATTCCCTTAACCCACCAGCCCCCAGATTTCTCCCCATGCTCTCTGCACCCCGGCCCCTATCCCACCTCTCTCTCCCAAAGATCTTATAGCGGAGCTCACTATAATATCTTATATCTTTGCTCTCTCCCTCCCCCGGCCCTACCCAACCCTCCTGTGCCACCACTACCCCACTTGTACTACTCCCTTCCTCTCACCCCGGGCCGCGCACTCCCTCTCCCCGCCTAGGCCCCGGGCCACGCATCACCCTCTCCCCGCTGCCCCTGGCCGCGCACCCCCCTCACCCCGCCAAGGCCTCAGGCCTCCCCGCTGCCCCGGGCCGCGCACCCCTTCTCCCCGCCCAAGTCAAAGACCAAAGCGAAGATACGGGAGCGGAGGCGGAAACAAAGATCCGACCTTTGGCCGGAAGCAAGATGGTGGAGCAAGATGGCAGAACAAGATGGTGGAGGCTGGTTGCTAAAATGGATCCTATAATCGCCCATGAATCTGCCCATGACCGTACTAGGTGTTTTGCGTAGGAGTAGGCCATCTTGCTCTGCTATAGGATCTTTGGTTGTAACGAGGTGAAGCCTGTGACAGTAACCACACTGTTCGAGAGGTGGAATGTTATACGAGAATTTTACTCGAACAGTCTGTGACCCATAGAGCTATGTTTAAAGCCCATAGCGCTATGTTTAAACCACCTAGTGCTGTGGTCGGTGGCACTATATTTAGAACCCATAGCGCTGCAGCCGACTACTCTTTATTTAAATCCCCACGCGTTAAGCTGACAGCGATCGGTTTAAAACTTTGCTCGCCAAACCAGCAGCGCCATGCGTATTACCTCCAAGTCTGGAACGCTGTGTATTGCTTACCGCATCACGTCTGTAGCGCTGTGAATTGCTATACGTGGCAGTCTGCAACTGATAGCGCTTTGTCTCCAAAGTAGGGGGGGGGGGGGGGGGGCCTGCCATTGGTTGTAGTTTGAATTCGGAAGCAGTGCCGTTGGCCAAGACTTACCAGCGGACATTTCAACAACTGATTTCTGCCTGTATAAAGGCAAGCGCTAGCAAGCCATGTTAGTTCATTATGAGAGGGGTTCACCGACAGGCAGGGTTGTGATCTGCGCCGCGATCGGAGGCCGAGAGAGAGGGAGGTGGGCTGCTGTACGACGGGCCTCCGCGCACACTGAGGTAATATTGTTTTTGTTCTCTCTCATACCAATAAAACTGATTTGTAACTTAGCAGACGAGTGTGGCTTTATTCGGTTCTACGAGTCGGATCTTTGAACCCGTTTCCTTGTAACACACGAGTAGGCCCATTGGCCACTCAAATCTATTCTGCCATCAATTAGGACTGATGAGATTGGAACCTCATCTCCACATTTCCGCCTGTCAAGGTAACATTTCAGCTCTTGCTTGTTAAGCCATTTATTCACCACTGCCTGATAAATGTTGATAGACTCGGCTTCCACCCCTGTGGAAGTGAGTTCTATAGCCTGATGGAATCGTCTGTACAGATTCAGCCCTACCCGAGGAAGGATATATGTGTGATCAGAAAAAAGCAGAAAAGGTTCACCAGGTTTGTTCCCTGAGGAGTGGTAAACATCGGGACCAACACTCTGCTGATCAGTGAATGAGAGGTGATCTCATTGCTCCTCGCGCATCCTGGGCCATAGCAATCATGGCTGAAGAAAATTTACAGCTTATAAAAGGAGGGTGTTCAACCCACTGGGCACATGTTGGCATAGATGTTTCAGAATAACCAGGACAAAGGCACCCAAGAGAATTTCCAAGTGAATGCTCAGAGTTCATAACAGAAGCATTGAACCACAGTAAATCAAAGCTGTTTGTTTCCCACTGTGGATATTTTCACGCTTGGAGCACACAATTAACACTCTCTCCAAAATTGCACACACACTCACGCACGCGTACACACACATACACCAATGAGTATCTTTTAAGGACCAATCCATGTAGTAGTTATTCCACATGGGAATCTTTACACAATGGATAACATCTTTAAATCTGGAAACAACATAATGTTCAGCTAACACAACAACTAATACATAAAACACAGAAAACACAGCACAGGAACAGGTCCTTCTTCAAGGAACTCCTAAACATCCTATATTCATCCAAAGTCCAACTCCTGACTCTTGTCAGAGTTAAAACTCCATCTGTCATTCCTTGACCACCTTCCCAACCTTGTTCCGAAGTAATGTATTTAAGAAGGAACTGCAGATGCTGGAAAATCAAAGGTACACAAAGATGCTGGAGAAACTCAGCGGGCGCAGCAGCATCTATGGAGCGAAGGAAATAGGCAACGTTTCGGGCCGAAACGTTGCCTATTTCCTTCGCTCCATAGATGCTGCTGCACCCGCTGAGTTTCTCCAGCATTTTTGTGTACCTCCCAACTAATGTAGTTAGTTAATGTAGTTAGTATTGTAGTTAGTGTAGTTATGGTAGCTAATGTAGTTAGTATTTAAGTAAACTTAAATATCCTTCCTCACAGTCCACTGTGCCACAAACTTTGGTGATATCTGGACATTTATGAAAAATGTTACTTGCATTGTCACCCACATTGTTAACACACAACTGGACCCAGCATTGACCCTGCACCATACAACTGGATACTGGCCTCCAATGAGAAAAACAGCCCTCCACAACTAAACTTTAATTCCTCTTTCAAGCAGGTTTTAAATCCAGTTGTTCAGGTCATCATGGATTCCATGTGATCGAACCTTCCTGACTAGCCTCTCGTGTGGGAGCTTGTCAAAGATCTTGCTAAAGTCCATATAGATAAACTCCACTGCTCTCGCCTCCTCAGTCCTTGCGATAACCTCTTTCAAAACTCTCATCAGATTCATGAGACACAACTTTCCACACACAAAGAAATGCCAACAATCACTAATCTGCCCATGCCTATCCAAATGCAGATAGATCCAGTGTCTCAGAATTTCCTCCACAAACTTTCCCACCACTGACTCACTGGCCTGTAGTTCCTTGGCTTGCCTTGGTGCCTCCTTAAATAATGATGCAACATAAGCAACCTCCAGTCTCCTGGAAATTAAACGGTGACAAAAGATGATGCAATGCCTCGGGGTGGAAGATTGCAACCTTCACGTGGTCCACCCTGTTTCGACTAATGCAATCAACTCGACGTGAACAAACGGAAGATCAAATAGAACAAGTAGTCCAACAACTTTAGGCTGTGCACGCCACACGAACGAAGAAGAATGCAATGCCACCACAGTTTCTTCCCATGTTATCTGAGGATGGACATGGTCAAGCCCTGGACATTTATCAACCCCTCTGAGCTTTGAATCAGTCTGAATAAGGGTCTCGACCTGAAACCTCGCCTATTCCTTCGCTCCATAGATGCTGCCTGTCCCACTGAGTTTCTCCCGCATTTTTGTCTACCTTCGATTTTTTCAGCATCTGCAGTTCTTTCTTCAACAATTCCTCTTTGGTCATTTAAACATAGTTTGAGACATCACAACTCTGCAGCCTCGAAGCTTCTATGATCTATTCCTCAGTAAATATGGGTGTCAAATAGTCTAATATATAGGTGGGTTGCACGTGCGGTCACCGGGTCATAGGGCTCGACGCACGGAGCCGCGAAATCCAACTGGAAGAGTTCCGGCACTTCCGGTATATGTTATTAATGCTAGAAACGCGTACTTTCCTACCTGTTAAAAACTGCTAAAATGTTGAATTTTTGCGCTGAAAAAAATTGTGGGAGTCGGGGTAAGTGTGAGAGACATGTACCCAACTTTAGAATTCCAAACGTGAAGCGAAATGAAGGTATAGGGTGGTTGCACGAAAGGTCACTGGGTCATAGCAAAGATCTTAGAGCAGAGCAAGATAGGCTACTCCTGCGAAATACAATGGGCTGACGTGTAGTACGCTACGGAGGGGATCCTGGGCATTTCCCCCCGCCCATTTTAGTAACCGGAGCCTACCTGACCTGACCCGACTCGCAGTGTAATCAATGTTGCGGGGCAACAGTTTGTGTGTGTGATATAGGGGTAGATTCATAATTCTGTCAGTTCATACTTCTTGTCAAAAATAAAATTTCACTCTGGTAATTGTCTTTTTTAATGTTTTTTAAATCATTTCTTTTTAAATGGCTCACAAGCAGTGTTTGAGTTGATTTTGTAGTAACCGGAACCTACCCGACCCGACTCGCAGGGTAATTGACATTGCGGGGGGAGTTTTTGTGTGTGATATAGGGTTAGATTCATAATTCTGCTAGTTCATAATTCTGTTAGTTCTTGTTAAAGAATAAAATGTTTATAAACACACATACATGAATGTGATATAAATGTATATAATCATATAACACACACAATTATATTTCTTCTGATCCAATGATGAACTTTATTTCAGACTAGACAAGGGACATTAAATAAGAAACATTGTAAACCTCCCCGCAACTTCACACACACTAGGCCCTATCCCACCCAACTCCACCCCCACCCCCCCCCCCCCCCCGACACTCCCTCGCCTGCCCCCACACTACAATGTCTCCCCCCCTCCTATGCCCCTCTCCCCGGGCCGCGCACCCCCTCTCCCCGCTGCCCCGGGCCGCGCACCCCCTCTCCCCGCTGCCCTGGGCCACGCACTCCCTCTCCCGCTGCCCCGGGCCCCACACCCCCTCTCCGCGGGCCGCACACTCCCTCTCCCCGCTGCCCGGGCCGCACACTCCCTCTCCCCGCTGCCCCGGGCCGCGCACTCCCTCTCCCCACTGCGGAAACAAAGATCCGATCTTTGGCCGGAAGCAAGATGGCGGGGCTGGTTGCTAAAATGAGTCCTATAATCACCCATTAATCTGCCCATGAGCGTACTACACGTTTGCGCTAGAGTAACCCATCTTGCTCTGCTCTAAGATCTTTGGGTCATAGGGCTCGACGCACGGAGCCGCGAAATCCAACTGGAAGACACCCGTCACTTCCGGTATATGTTATTAATGCTAGAAATGCGTACTTTCCTACCTGTTAAAAACCGCCAAAATGTTGCATTTTTGCGCTGAAAAAAATTGTGGGAGTCGGGGTAAGTGTGAGAGACATGTACCCAACTTCAGAATTCCAAACGTGAAGCGAAATGAGGGTAAAGAGAAGCGAGAACTGAAGGGACTACAGTAGCTAAAGTGCTTGGTAAACATTGAAAATATTGGGAATTATCGCGTTTGCTCACTGCATTTCATCAAGTAAGGCATTATTTGTGTTTTTTCTTGATTCCTTTGGTATCTAAAAATTCTCAGAAGTGATAAATCTGGCTGTAAATTTTTCTTCAGATGCGATTTCATTTTGTACGTAAACACCCACGAGCACCATGGGCGATTTAATAAAATTACAGCCAGATTTATCACTTCTGAAACTTTTTAGATGCCAAAGGAATCAAGAAAAAACACAAATAATGCCTTACTGTTGATGAAATGCAGTGAGCAAACGGCCAATGTTCGCCAAGCACTCTGGCTGTTGTTGTCCCTTCAGCTCTCGTTTCTATCTACCGTAATTTCTCCTCACTTTTGGAATTCTGAAGTAGGCTAAATGTCTCACATGCTTATCCCGATTTCCATAATTATTTACAGCGCTAAAATTGACAATTTCAGCGGGTTTTAACGGGCCCGCTACGCTGGAAACAATGGTAAGTGCCTACCTGCAGTACATCGCGTGTAATCCATTTGGAGTAGCGTAGCAACAGTACGGGTCATGGGTCGTGACCCGACTGCTGTGAAACCTCCCTATATTCCCATCACTTGTGGTTCTCAAGTCGCGCCCGCCGCTGCCATTATCAAAGATGGCGGCGACCCCGCACTCCTCCCCCACCCTCACAAACATGGCGGCGGCACCGCGTATTAGCCCCGCCTACCATTCGCTTCAGCCAAGATGGTCGCCGGCTGCTTCAATGGAAACGGGGTCAAGAGGCCGCGATGAAAAGTGGGGGGAAATTAGCCCAGAGACGCGTATTTAAATAGGGCGATATTTGCAGATGGCCAGTGGACAGTTAGAGCAGGATAGGACGCCAGGTAGGGAATTAAAGGTGTGAGACAGCAAGCGCGAGGTCGCATCCGCCTTCTCGCGGTGCTGATTGGCAGCGGCTGCCGTCAATCATCGATGGACTTCCGCCTTCGGGAGCAAGGTCCAGTGACGATGGCGGTGGCGTGACTAGCGGGGGGAGCCTTGAAACCGCCGCTTGGCCTCAGGATGCCGCATTGATTTGGGGGAAGGAGCCCCTCCATCACTCTAACCCGGGTCAGGCTTCAGCCGGGTCAGGTCAGGTCCGCCCCTGGGCGCCAGAGGCCTCATTGGCCAATGTCGGGCAGCTCGGAGGCGCTGCTCCACGGGGAGTTTGGGGCGGGGGCTGCCCGCTACGCCCTGACACTCACCTGCAAGGAGCTCCACGTCCAGAGGCTCTCCCCCCGCCCCGAGCAGGAGAAGCGCCTGGTCCTGCCTCTCTCTCATGTCATCGGCTGCCGGCTGGTGCGGCCGGGGGTCGCCGGGCGCCGGCGGAGGGAGCCGGTGGGGACGGAGGAAGGGGAAGGGGATAGAGAGGACGGCGAGGCCCACTTCGCGCTTTACTGCTACCTCCCCAAGAAGGGGCTGGTGGGCGGCACCAAGGGACGCCAGCGCTTGGTCAAGAGCTTCCGTGCGGACGGGGAGGGGGCGAGGAGCCGGGCCCAGCGGTGGGTGACCGCCGTCCGCTGCCGGCTGCTGGGCGTAGAGGTGCCGGGCGAGGCAGGTGAGGCTGGGAGATGGAGGAAGAAAGGGTGGGAGATGGGGATTGGTGAAGGGGGGGGGGGGGGGGCAGAGATGGGGCAAGGGTTGGGTTCTGGGATGGGGAAAAGGGTTGAGGTCAGGGATGGGGAAAAGGGTTGAGGTCAGGGATGGGGAGAGGGGTTGTGGTCTGGGATGGGGAGAGGGGTTGTGGTCTGGGATGGGGAGAGGGGCAGAGGTGTGAAAACGGCTGTTGGGGTCTGGGAAGGTGAAGGTGAAGGGAGGGGACAAGTATGGAGAAAGAGATGTGATGGAAAAGGACTGCTGGATTTAGGGGAAGGTAAAAAAGGGGCGAGGGATGTGGCTGTGAGCATGAAGAAGAGGGTTGGGGTTTAGGGGAGGGAAGATGGAGAAAGAAAGAGCTAGGGGTAGGTAGGTGGTTAAGGATAGGGAAGGTGGATGGGAGAGGTGGAAGTGAGTCATGGGGGGATTGGGTTCAGGTATTTGGAAGTGGAGAGGATTGTGGATGGAAAAGTAATAAAGGATTGGGTGGGTGGTCTGAGATGGAGAAAAGATTCAGGGAGGGGAAGGTGTTTGTGGGTCGGGGATGGGGAACATATTTTTTTGGGGGTTTGGGACGGAGTTGGTATTCCAGGTGAGATAGATGGATGCAGAGATGTTTGGGACAATCTGGTGTGGAGAGGACGTGTCTGGGGGTGAATGGGCCTGTTCATGTGCAGTGCTGTTCTATCTTCCCTGGTGGTGAGGCATTAGCACTTGGACCAGGGGGTCTGTCGTAGAATGGATTTGGCTCTTTGGGATGGAGAAGGGGCACATATACTGAAAAGTGGAGCTGGATCAAGGGTGAATTTCTAGAATTTACTTCCCCAGAGGCTGTGAAGGTTCTGCTGCTGAGTGGATGAAGGGAGAGGCCAGGGGATGATGGAGGTGGGAAATCGGCAAAGGTCTGGGTGATGTGAAAGTGTGGATGGTTGGCTTCGTCTGCAGCTCCTGTTCCTGACAATCTGCGCATTGTTTGCAGAAATCAGCCTTGAACTTCTCCCGAGATCCAGGCGCCTCCTCCTGTTGGTCAACCCTTTCAGTGGACGTTCACTGGCTATGAATTACTGTCAGGAACATGTCCTTCCCATGATTGCCGAGGCTAACATCAGCTATAACCTCATCTGCACAGGTAGGAGAGCCAGCAGTCTGGACCGCGGTGGTTAGACCAGTAGAGCATGGACCACAGGAATGTCTGCATGTGATCCATAACCATCCATTCCCTGCATGTCCAAGTGCCTATCTGAAAATCCTTTAAAATGCGGCTATTGTATCTGCATTCACCACCACCCCTGGCAGCGCAGACCAGGCACCACTCTCTGAGTGTGAAAAAACTTACCCTGAACATCACCTTTCAACTTTCTCCTCTCTTGCCTTGAAGCTCTGACACCCTCACTCCCCTCCCCTCAATCTTTGACATTTCCACACAATGGAAAATGTTTCTGACTGTCTCCCCCATTTATGCCACTCCTAATTTTACAAACTTCTTTCAGGTCTCCCCTCAACCTCTGATGCTCTGGAGAAAACAATCCATCTTTCTCCCACCTCTCCTTTATACTCTCTTAAAAGACAGCAAATATCATCAAAGTCCACACTCTCATTTTGCTGCTACCATCAGGAAGAAGGTACAGGACCCTGACCTCCAGGTACAGGAACAGTTTCTTATCGGCAACCATTATAGTCTTGAGCCATGCCGCACAACATTAACCACAATCCTATCTCCACTTTTCACTACTATGGTTGCACGATGTACTTTGGCTTGCAATATTACTGTCTGGTTTACCTAGAATAACTGATTCTGTTGTTGCTGTAAATGTGCCTGTACAGCTAGTGCAAGTAAGAATGTCATTGTTCCGGTGCATACGATGATTAAACACTCTTGCCGCTGCCCACTCGTTGTTGATATTTCCACCCTGCAGAAAATGTTAAGTCCATTCTGTCTGCACCACCTGTAATTTCATATACTTCTTTCAAGTCTCCCTTCCACCTCCGATGCTCCGGAGAAAACAAGTCAAGTTTGTCCAATCTCTCATTTACAGCTAATACCGTCTATTGCAGTAGACTTATTCTGCACCCTTTAAAGTTTCCACATCCTTCCAGTCAATTGGCGACCAGAACAACACACAAAACTCCAAATTCAGCCTGACCAAAGTTTTGTAAAGCTGCAGCATGACTACCTGACCCTTGCACTCAATGCCACAACTGACAAAGGAGACTTTCCCGTATGCCTTCTTTACCATCATGCCTTTCATCCTCACTTCTAAAGAACTAATCTTGCCTTAAAATATTTCACAGCCTTGTGTGAGAGTGAATCCCAAAGATTAATAGCCTTTAGATTCGTAGAGTCTTGTAGCACGAAATCGGGCTTTTCATCCCAGCTTTTGACCAAGATGTCCCATCTGCACTGGTCCCATTGTCTGCATTTGACGCGTATCCCTCTAAACCTTTCCTATCCATGTACATGTCCAAATGTCTTTTAAATGTTGATGTAGTATCTGCCTCAGCTACCTCCTCTGGATGCTCGTTCAATATTCCCACTCGCCTCTGTGTGAAGAAATTGCCCCTCGGGTCCCTATTAAGTCATTCCCCTCTCACCTTAAACCTATGTCCTATGGTTCTTGATTGTCTTACTGTGGGTAAAACTCTGGGTACTTTTGCTTCATGATCCTATACACTTCTATAAGCTCACTTCTCAGCTTCCTATACTCCAAGGAATAAAGTCCCAGCTTGCCAAACCTCTTCCTTTAGTTCAGGCTCTTGAGTTCTAGCAACATCTGCATAAATCTTCTCTGCACTCTTTCTAGCTTAATGACATCCTTTCCACCTTAAGTATGTTCTGCCCTCCTTATTTCTTCAAGCAAGTTCCTGAAACTCCTCAAAGGATACACTTGATCTATGCCTTTACCTGTCCCATTCCTCCTATTTCCCGACCAGCACCTCAATTTCTGTCATCATCCAAGCTTCTTGTCCTGCGTGCCTTGCTGGAACATACATTGCCATGAACTCTTGTCATCATGCTTTTGAAAACATCCCACATTAGGGACATTTATTTGCCCACAAACACCCTACTCCAATCAACTTTAGCAAGTTCCAGCCTCACGCCATCAAAGTTCGCCTTCCACAATTCAGAATTACACTTGTGGGTCTGCCGTTTAGTTACGCATAACTATTTTAAAGCTAATAGATCAGTGGTCGCTGGTTCAAAAAAGCTCACATGCGGACACTTGAGTCTCTTGCCCTTCCTATTTTTCTAAGAGTAGATCAAGCTTTTCCCTCTCCCTTGTAGGGCCCTCCTCATATTGCCTGAGGAAACTTTCCTGAACACTTTTGACAAATTCCACCCCATCCAGGACCCTGGATCCATTAAAATCTCATACTATGATAACCCCATTTGTGTTGCAACTGCATGCAACCTGCCGTTTGTGTTCTAATTCTTCTTGACTATTTGAGGGTCTATAGTGCACTCCCTGCAAGGTGATCATCCCCTTTTTATTTCTCAGCTCTACTCTTATAACTTCATTGGATGAACCATCAGTTATGTTATCTTAGGCTGCTGCCATAATATTCTCCTTAATAAAGCAATACCACTATCTCGCTTGCAGCACCTACACCCTGAAACATGAAACCTCCAGTTCTGTCCCACTCGTAACCAGGATTCCGTATTGGCTCTTCCGTAATGGCTTCCCTCTACTAACACTCCTCTGCCTAGTGAAACTTGTCCTCGCACTCAACCACTTCTTTTATCCCTCTCACTTTCTCCAAGTGAAAGGTGTAGCCATGGGCAGCTGCATGGGCCCCAGATATACCTGATTTTTTGTTGGTTACACAAACAGTCCTTGTTGCACCTTCTCCACTACATCGACGACTGTATGGGGGCTACCTCCTTCACCCGTGCTGAACTCGAGGACTTTATTAACAACCACTAACTTCCACCCTGCCCTCGAATTCGCATGGACCATCTCGAACACCTCCCTCCCCTCTCTTGATCACTCTGGCGTACATTCGGTAGGAACGGGTCCCCCTTCTGTAATTGATGAAGTTCCCATGTGAATGTCCTGTAATTCTGCTCTTGTTCCCCCTCTCCTCAGTTGCAACAAGGACAGAGTTCCTCTGGTCCTCGCCTTTCACCCGACCAGCCTCCCCGCCCAACACAGCATCTCCGACATTTCCGTCACCTGCAACGTGATCCCACCACTAATCACATATTCGCATCTCCGCCCCTATCCGCCTTCTGCAGAGACCACTCCCTCCGAAACTCCTTTGTTCACTCATTCCTTCCCACCCAATCCACCCCCTCCCCAGGTAATTTCCCCAGCCAACGCAGGAGATGGAACACCTGCATTATACCTGCTCCCTCGACTTCATCCAGCGACCCCGACCCAAGCCCTTTCAGGTGAGACTGAGGTTCGCCTGCAACTTCTCTAACCTCATCTACTGCCCGACGTGGGTGCCTGTACATCGGTGAGAACAAGTGTAGGTTCTGCGACCGCTTTCCTGAACACGTACGCTCGGACCGCTGAGGCTTACGGGATCTCTCGGTTGCAAACCATTTTAACTCACCTCCCATTCCAATACTGCCCTTTCTGATCTGTGCCTCCTGCATGACCAGAGTGAGGGCACACGCAAGTTGATCGAACAGCATCTCATCCAAGCGGTATGAACTTCGAATTCTCCAATGTTAAGTAGCTTCTAACACTCCCCTCACCTCCATCCCTCTCGGCCCCCTCCTTCCAGCCTAGTTGTGTAAGCAGTTCCACAGTTTGCAATAATGTATCCCTTCTGAGATCACACTGCCCCTGGCCAACAATTGACATACCAGGGAACCACCCTGCCTGAGGTCTTCTGTTGCTGGCCCTGATTTGTCCTGCTCTTTCCTAACCTCCAATTCTCTCCCCTCCCCCCCCCCTTTCAGTCTGAAGAAGGGTCCCAACCTGAAATGTCACCTATCCTTTCTTTTTAGTTGCAGGTTTGCTGAGTCCAGCAATTTGTGCCTATCTTTCATAATGGCTGCAGGCTGCAACATACATGTTGCACATACCTATCCATGCCCTGACTTCATCTGCCTTACCTGTCTGGCCTCTCGCATTAAAGTAAATGCATTTCAATCCATTAATCCTTGCTTTGCCCCTGTCTATCCTGTATGCTGAACTTTATTTCATCACATCCCATAACAACTGCGAGCCTCTCAACTGCCTCAGTTCTGCATTGAATCCCAAGTTTGTACCTAGTCTAGTTTAAACCCACCCATGTAACAGTAGCTCGTCAGTCTGCCAGGATATTACTTCCCCTCCAGTTCAGGTGTCACCCATTCCTCTTGTACTGGTTTGTGTAGGAAGGAACTGCAGATGCTGGATTGAACTGAAGATAGGCACAAAATGCTGGGGTAACTCAGCGGTACAGGCAGCATCTCTGGAGAGGAGGAATGGGTGACGTTTCGGTTCGAGACCCTTTCTTCAGACTGAAAGTCATGGGAAAGGAAAATGCGAGATATAGACGATGATGGAGAGAGGTATAGAAGTTACGAATGAAAGATGCAAAAAAGTAGCAATGATGAAGGAAACAGGTCATTGTTAGCTGTAGCGAGGTGAGAACGGAAAGCTAGTGTGGCTTGGGGGCGGGAGTGATGGAGAGAGAGGGAATGAAGGGTTTACTTGAAATTAGAGAAATCAATTTTCATGGCACTGGGTTGTAAGCTGCCTATGCGTGATATGAGATGCTGTTCCTCCATTTTGCATTTTGCTTCACTGGAGGAGGCCCAGGACAGAAAAGTCAGTGTGGGAATGGGGTGGGGAACTAAAGTGTTTGGCAACCGGGAGATCGGGTAGGTCCAGGCGGACTGAGCGAAGGTGTTCATCGAAATGATCGCCCAGTCTATGTTTAGTCTGGACTCGGCGATCATTTCGCATCATCCTGGAGTCTAGTTTGCTGCCACAGAATCTCCTCTGTGTCCTTAACTAACGAATCTCCTATCAGTATTGTTCTGTCAGACTTGGCATGGTGGTGCAGAGGTAGAGTTGCTGCCTTACCGCAAATGCAGCGCCGGAGACCCGGGTTCGGTCCTGACTACGGATGCTGTTTGTACGGAGTTTGTATGTTCTCCCCGTGACCTGTGTGGGGTTTCCCCAAGATCTTCGGTTTCCTCCCACACTCCAAAGACGTACAAGTATGTAGGTTAATTGGCTTGGTAAATGTAAAAATTGTCCCTACTGCGTATAAGAGTGTTAATGTGCAGGAACCGGTGGGTTGAACGGCCTGTTTCCGCGCTGTATCTCTAAACTAAACTACACCAATCCCCGTTGCGCCTCAAAGCCAGGATCGATGCCACCAACCTGACAGCTGTTGCCTTCCTCTGCAGTGCTTCTCCTCCCCACCCCTCTCCCTCCCCAATAGTATCCAAAACGGGCATGCCTGTTGTCGAGAGGAAATGCCACATGGCTGTCCAGTACTCTGTGCTGACTCCGTTTCCTGATGGTCACCCATCCACTTGACCACCTCACTGTAACTCCTGTCTGGGACCTCAGTCTCCCGGATGATCCCGAGGCCAATGGTTCACCCAGTTGCTGCTGCAGTTCCATGACGCAGTCTGTAATGAGCTGTAGCTGCACGCACATCCCACAGGTGGTGTCATCGGGGAGTCTACTTGTCTTCCTACATCTTGCAGGAGGAGCAAACAACAGCCCTAACTGCTGCACCAAACAACGGAAAGTTTAGGGAAGGAATAAAAGGCAGTCTAACCTCACTGTTATCCTTTATGCTGAAGCCACTTCAACCCAAGCCTTGCACTTACTGTGCATGTGATACTAAGCCTCCAAATGGCCACTCCCAACGTGTTCCACATAACTATCTTTATTTAGATAGAGAAGGCTACGGAGGAAGTATATTCATGTTTATATGCGCAGATAAGGTGAGATACAGGTAGAATGAAAATCTCGCTTGCAGGAGCATCACATAGAAGTTCTGGGCACCATGTTATAGAAAAGATGTGAAACTGGAAAGGGTACAGATAAGATTTACAAGGATGTTGCCAAGACTAGAGCTATAGGAGGGTTTGAGTAGGCTGGGACTCTTATTCCCTGGAACACAGGAAGATGAGGGGTGATCTTATATAGGTATAAAATCATGGGAGGAATAGATCGGATAGATGCAAATAGTCTCATGCCCAAAGAAGGTGAATTGAGGACCAGAGGTTTAAGGTGAAAGGGAAAAAAATTAATAGAAATCTGAGGGATGACTGTTTCACACAAAGAGTGGTGGGTGTATGGAGCAAGTAGCCAGAGGAGGTAGTTGAGGCTGGGACTATCCCAACGTTTAAGAAGCCGTTAGACAGGTACATGGTTACGATAGGTTTGGAGGAATATGGACCAAATGCAAGCAGGTGGGACTAGTCTAGCAGGGACATGTTGGCCGGTGTGGGCAAGTTGGGCTGAAGGGCCTGTTTCCACACTGTATCACTCTGACTCTACAAACCCTCATGTCTTTGGAATGTGGTGGATAGTGAAGAAGGTTGTCTGAGGTTACAACAGGATCTAGATCAACGGGAAGTGGACAGAATGACACTTTGAATTTAATTTGGACAAGTGTAAGGTATTGCATTTGGGAAGTTGAACCAGAGCAGGCCTTGCAGACTAAAGGACAGCGGCTTGGGGAATTTTGGTGAATAGAACGGACCAGGAGATACAAAAATATGGCAGCGAGACTAGTAGAGAGCATGATGAAGAAGGCGTTTAGCATGTTGGCATTCATTGGTCAGGCATTGAAGTACAGGAGTATCATGATCAGTCATTCATGATGTTGGTGAGACTGCGCATGGAGTTCTGTGTGCAGTTCTGGTCACTAGCTATGTGACAAGATGTCTAACCTGGATTGGATGCAGAAAATATTCACCAGGATGTTGGAGGGCTTGAATTATGAGGAGAGACTGGAAAGGTTGGGGCTATTTTCCATGGAGAGAGGGAGGCTGAGGAAGACCTTATCGAGGTTTATATAATCGTAAGGAGTGTAGATGGTCAGGGTTTTCCCCCCATGGTAGGGGAGTAAAAAACCAAGGGGCACTGGCTTAATGAGAGGAGAAAGATTTAAAGGTGACTTAAACCCCTGTCTCACGGTGCGAGTTGACCCACGAGGTACCCTGAGTTAAAACTCGTGGTTATAACGTACGATTAACGTAGCTGTAACGTCGGAACTCATGGACGCAACTTATAACCATATAACCATATAACAATTACAGCACGGAAACAGGCCATCTCGACCCTTCTAGTCCGTGCCGGACACGTATTCTCCCCTAGTCCCATATACCTGCGCTCAGACCATAACCCTCCATTCCTTTCCCGTCCATATAACTATCCAATTTATTTTTAAATGATAAAAACGAACCTGCCTCCACCACCTTCACTGGAAGCTCATTCCACACAGCCACCACTCTCTCAGTAAAGAAGTTCCCCCTCATGTTACCCCTAAACTTCTGTCCCTTAATTCTCAAGTCATGTCCCCTTGTTTGAATCTTCCCTACTCTCAGTGGGAAAAGCTTATCCACGTCAACTCTGTCTATCCCTCTCATCATTTTAAAGACCTCTATCAAGTCCCCCCTTAACCTTCTGCGCTCCTAAGAATAAAGCCCTAACTTGTTCAACCTTTCTCTGTAACTTAGTTGCTGAAACCCAGGCAACATTCTAGTAAATCTCCTCTGTACTCTCTCTATTTAGTTGACATCCTTCCTATAATTAGGCGACCAAAATTGTACCCCATACTCCAGAATTGGCCTCACCAATGCCTTGTACAATTTTAACATTACATCCCAACTTCTATACTCAATGCCCTGATTTATAAAGGCCAGCACACCAAAAGCTTTCTTTACCACCCTATCTACATGAGATTCCACTTTCAGGGAACTGTGCACAGTTATTCCCAGATCCCTCTGTTCATCTGCATTCTTCAATTCCCTACCATTTACCATGTACGTCCTATTTTGATTTGTCCTGCCAAGATGTAGCACCTCACACTTATCAGCATTAAACTCCATCTGCCATCTTTCAGTCCACTCTTCCAACTGGCATAAATCTCTCTGTAGACTTTGAAAATCTACTTCATTATCCACAACCCCACCTATCTTAGTATCATCTGCATACTTACTAATCCAATTTACCACACCATCATCCAGATCATTGATGTACATGACAAACAACAGTGAACCCAACACAGATCCCTGTGGCACCCCACTAGTCACTGGCCTCCAACCTGACAAACAACCATCCACCATTACTCTGGCATCTCCCATTCAGCCGCTGTTGAATCCATCTTGCTACTCCACCATTAATACCCAACCATTGAACCTTCTTAACCAACCTTCCATGAGGAACCTTGTCAAGGGCCTTACTGAAGTCCATATATACAACATCCACTGCTTTACCCTCATCAATTTCCCGAGTAACCTCTTCAAAAAATTCAAGAAGATTAGTCAAACATGACCTTCCAGGCACATATCCATGTTGACTGTTCCTAATCAGACCCTGTTTATCCAGATGCTTATATATATTATCTCTAAGTATCCTTTCCATTAATTTGCCCACCACTGACGTCAAACTAACACGTCTATAATTGCTAGGTTTACTCTTAGACCCCTTTTTAAACAATGGAACAACATGAGCAGTACGCCAATCCTCCGGCACTATTCCCGTTTCTAATGACATTTGAAATATTTCTGTCATAGCCCCTGCTATTTCTACACTAACTTCCCTCAATGTCCTAGGGAATATCCTGTCCGGACCTGGAGACTTATCCACTTTTATATTTCTCAAAAGTGTCAGTACTTCCTCTTCTTTGAATCTCATAGTTTCCATAGGTACTCTACTTGTTTCCCTTACCTCACATAATTCAATATCCTTCTCCTTGGTGAATACCGAAGAAAAGAAATTGTTCAATATCTCCCCCATCTCTTTTGGCTCTGCAGATAGCTGTCCACTCTGACTCTCTAATGGACCAATTTTATCCCTCGTTATCCTTTTGCTATTAATATAGCTGTAGAAACCCTTTGGGTTTACTTTCACCTTACTTGCCAAAGCAACCTCATATCTTCTTTTAGCTTTTCTAATGACTTTCTTAAGATTCTTTTTACATTCTTTATACTCATCAAGCACCTCATTTACTCCATGCTGCCTATAATTATTGTAGATCTCCCTCTTTTTCCGAACCAAGTGTCCAATTTCCCTTGAAAACCATGGCTCTTTCCGATTTTTACTATTTCCTTTCAACCAAACAGGGACATAAAGATTCTGTACTCTTAAAATTTCACCTTTAAATGTACTCCATTTCTCTTCCACATCTTTCCCATAAAACAAAATGTCCCAATTTACGCCTTTTAAATCCTTTCGCATCTCCTCAAAGTTAGCCTTTCTCCAATCAAAAATCTCAACCCTAGGTCCAGTTCTGACCCTCTCCATAATTATATTGAAACTAATGGTATTGTGATCACTGGTCCCGAACTGTTCCCCAACGCATACCTCTGCCACCTGACCCGTCTCATTTCCTAACAGGAGGTCCAGCACCGCCCCTTCTCTAGTAGGTACTTCTATGTATTGCTGCAAAAAACTATCCTGCACACATTTTACAAACTCCAACCCATCCAGCCCATTTACAGAATGTGTTTCCCAGTCTATGTGTGGAAAATTGAAATCTCCCACAATCACTACCTTGTGCTTACTACTAATATCTGCAATCTCCTTACATATTTTCTCTTCCAATTCTCGCTCCCAATTTGGCGGTCTATAATACACCCCTATAAGTGTTGCTACCCCTTTCCCATTTCTCAGTTCCACCCAAATAGCCTCCCTAGACGAGCCCTCTAATCTATCCTGCCAAAGCACTGCTGTAACATCTTCCCTGATAAGCAATGCAACACCTCCACCTCTTGCCCCTCCAATTCTATCACACCTGAAGCAACGAAATCCTGGAATATTTAGTTTCGAATCACAGCCCTCCTGCAACCATGTTTCACTGATCGCCACAACATCATACTTCCAGGTGTCAATCCAGGCTCTAAGTTCATCCACCTTTCTTACAATGCTCCTAGCATTAAAATATACACATTTAAGAAACCCACCCTCTCTTATTCTCTGTTAATTGTCTTTTTCTTCTCTCTCCCCTACATTTTGGGTCAGAGTGCTACCATTCTCTGCCTCCTGCCTCACACACTGACTGCTAGCTTTCCCAATTTGAGTCCCTCTAACCAACCATACTAGTTTAAAGTCTCCCCAGTAGCCTTTGCAAATCTCCCCGCCAGGATATTGGTCCCCCTCGAGTTCAAGTGCAACCCGTCCTTTCACTTAGTGACTCGTGGCGCGAACGGCAGGTACCCGTGAAACATGTTAACTCTTGGAAAAATTCAAACGTGTTTAAAGTTTTCCACAAGTAAAATGTGCTGCTGAAGTTAAAAATTGAAACATTTGAACTCGTTTTAAGAACGTAGCGGCCCGTGCGTTTACCTTAGTGTCTCGTGAGTCTACCGTGGGAACTCTTAAGTCCTGCAGAATTATGCGCAAGATTTCCAAAACAGATCTTAACGTCCAACTTGTTTCATTTTTATGCAGAGTTATATTTGCTAATAACTTTTGTTAAGTAAAATGTGCCATTTGTTGGCTACTTTGCTTAATGGCGTGAAAGCCTTTTTATATTCTGGTACAAACGCGTTAAGGGTTCAGCAATTGTCAACAGACAATAGGTGCAGGAGTAGGCCATTCGGTCCCTTCGGGCCAGCACCGCCATTCACTGTGATCATGGCTGATCATCTACATTCAGTACCCCGTTCCTGCCTTCTCCCCATATCCCCTGACTCCGCTATCTTTACGAGCTCTATTTAACTCTCTTGAAAGCAGATAGATCTCTTAAAGATAGCGGAGTCAGAGGATATGGTGAAAAGGCAGGAACAGGGTACAACTCAGCGGGCGGGCAGCATCTCTGGACTCCGGTGGCGGGCTCCATGCACAGCTGTTTAACCCGACCCCCCCCCCCCCCCCCCCCCCCTCAGTTGATTGTCGCTCCCTTCAGTTTCCCAGGGGGTCGGGATGGGACTGGAGTTGGGAGGGAAAGGTGTGGGGGGGGGGGGGGGGGGAGGTAGGAGGGAGGGGTGGGTGGGGAGGGAGGGGTGTGGAGAGGGAGGGGTGACTTAGTACGGGAGACAAGCGTACTGACTGTGTGAACACACACTGTTAAATTAATCTCCTTTGCCTACATGTCATCCGTATCCCTCCACTCCCTGCATATTCATGTTCCACCTAAAAAGCCTCTTAAATGCTGCTGTCATTTCATCTGTCTTCAAAGAATTGCTTATTAAAACAGCCCTTCATTCAGGGTTGGCTCAAGATTAACTCGGCAGACGAACTTGGAACATCGCAGAAATGACAAGTAAACGGCAAACTTGTCATACCCGTGGGAACTCGGTTAAACTCTTGATCATACACTTGGAATCTCGTGCACAATCACGAGTCTTTCACTCGGGGTACCTCGTGGGTCAGCTCGCACCGTGAGACAGGGTTATTAAGGGGTAACATTTTCACACAGTGGGTTCATGGAATGATCTGCCAGAGGAAGTGGTAGAGACGCATATAATAACTTTTAAAAGACAGGGACGTGGATGGGCAAGGCTTCGAGGGAAATTGGCTTGATGCAGGCAAATGGGAAAGCTTGGATGGAGCATCTAGGTCAGCATAGAAACATAGAAAACGTGTGCAGGAGGAGGCCATTTGGCCCTTCGAGCCAGAACCACCATTCATTGTGATCATGGCTGATCATCCACAATCTGTAACCCATGCCTGCCTTCTCCCCATATCCCTTGATTCCGCTAGCCCCTAGAGCTCTGTCTAACTCTCTTTTAAATTCATCCACTGAATTGGCCTCTATTGCCTTCTGTGGCGGAGAATTCCACAAAATCACAACTCTGGGTGAAAATGTTTCTTTTCACATCTCAGTTTTAGACTCTGGCCCCTCGTTCTGGACTCGCCCAACTTTAGGGACAAAAATTCCTACATCTAGCTTGTCCAGTCCTTTTATAATTTGATATATGTTTCTATAAGATATCCTCTCATCCTTCTAAATTCCAGTGAATACAAGCCTAGTCTTTCCTATCTTTCTTTATATGACAGTCCTGCCATCCTGGGGATTAACCTCATGAATCTGTGCTGCACTGCGTCAATAGCAAGGATGTCCTGCCTCAAATTTGGAGACCGAAACTGCACACAATACTCCAGATGTGGTCTCACCAGGGCCCTGTACAACTGCAGAAGGACCTCTTTACTCCTATACTCAAATCCCCTCGTTATGAGGGCCGTTATGAAGGCCGACTTCACATTTATCTACATTATACTGCATCTGCCCACTCACTCAACCTGTCCAAATCACCCTGCAACCTCTTATCCTCTTCGCAGTTCACACTGCCACCCAGCTTTGCGTCAAATTTATCAGTGTTAATTTTAATCCCGTCATCTAAATCATTAATATATATTGGAAATAATTGTGGCCCCAGCACCGAACCTAGCACACCACTCGCCACGGCCTGTCATTCTGGCAGGGACCCGTTTATTCCTACTTTGTTTCCTGTCTGCCATCCAATTCTCTATCCATGCAGAGACAAGTCGGACCAAAGGACCTATTTAGTATGAAGGTAGAGACAAATTGCTGGAGGAACTCTGGAGAGATGGAATGGGTGACGCTCCGGGTCAAGACCCTTCTTCAAACTCTTTATTTACGATCAGCCATGATCACAATGAATGGCGGTGCTGGCTCGAAGGGCCGAATGGCCTCCTCCGGCACCTATTTTCTATGTTTCTATGTTGTTTAGTGTTCTGTCCTGACGGATGTAGGCAAGCGTACACTTGCCTTGTCTGAAGGGTCCTGACCTGAAACGTAACTTAGAAACATAGAAAATAGGTGCAGGGGTAGGCCATTCGGCCCTTTGAGCCTGCACCGCCATTCGATATGATCATGGCTGATCATCCAACTCAGTATCCTGTACCTGCCTTCTCTCCATACCCCCTGATCCCTTTAGCCACAAGGGCCACATCTAACTCCCTCTTAAATAAAGCCAATGGACTGGCCTCAACTACCTTCTGTGGCAGAGAATTCCACAGATTCACCACTCTGTGTGAAAAATGTTTTTCTCATCTTGGTCCTAAAAGACTTCCCCCTTATCCTTAAACTGTGACCCCTTGTTCTGGACTTCCCCAACATCGGGAACAATCTACCTGCATCTAGCCTGTCCAACCTCTTACCCCTGTCACCTATCCTTTTTCTCCAGCCATGCTGCCTACCCACTGAGTTACTCCTGTACTTTGCATTTATCTATACCATAGGCCTTGATTTGCATTTTACCTGCTTGTGTTGCCACTTTTGGGGAGCTGTGCACTTGACCCCAAGATCCCTCTATACATTAATGCTGATCGAGGGTCTTGCCATCTATATATATATATCTATATATTACTAAAACTCTCATCTTGTTTGTGTGCGTGCGTGTGCGTGAGATCCTGAAACCCCGCCAAAATGATAGCGCTACAATATTGGGCCTACCTTACTCGCCATTGTCCTGGGATGTAAATGAAACAAGTTTAATTCGGATTGATGTTATGTTTTACAAATTATTGACATTTAAAACTTTACAAAAATCACTTTGGAAACCACTTTTCCACTGCCCTGCCCAGCAGCCGCATTCGACGTCGCAATGGGGTCCACAATGGGGATAGAGGGAGAGGAGGGCAGTGGGGGAGGTGAAGAGGGCGAGTGGGGGAGTGGGATTGGGGTGAGGTGAGGTGATGCATTGGGGAGCAGGGAGTGATGGAGAGGAGGAAACCATGGTTGAGTAGGCCAATTTGGCACCACTATAATACCTGTTGCCTTGTCTTGAATTATCTTTCCGATAAGGCAGAATGAGGAATTTCTTGACCGGCGGTGTCTGCTTCAATTTTGTACCTACGTGGCAGATGTGCTGCTGACACCCATATTTTCCTCTTATGAACCGTGCCCAAATGGACTTTACGAGTGCATCACATCTTTGAGACTTGCAGCCTCCCATATGGTTAACATACCAACTACTGCTGTTGTATTGGCCATGTAGCCTGATTTGCATATCATGGTCATTCCCACAATACGTTCTCAATACCTGGAATGCTGCTAGCATTTCCAAATAGTTGATGCCTATTTTATGGCCACGTCTCAACTCATCCTCATTCCACCTACCACCACAACTAGTATAGGGGTCAGTTACACCCCAGCCCTCACTTTGTAGTGTTATTGCGGGCTTACCAGGTACAATGAGCCCTGTACCCTCGTGTGTGCTCAATCCCCCACTGGAATTTGGATATCGACTCTGTTACAGTCAGCCTCACACATCTATCAACATGTCCCATATTCAATTTTAGGGCAAGAGCCTTCTCCCGATCCTGGCTTCTGTAATGCATGGCCCTATAGTTGGGAAGCTTGCCTATCATCCTCGTAACCTGTCGTATAGTAGTCTTCTCATTCTTAAGTAAGCTTGTGCATGCATCTACAAAATTATGTTTCTTATCTGTAGGTAGGGTCATAGAAGAGTTTATGAGAAAGTTTAGATATGTGATTAGTTTTTGTCGGCTCAAGCCTGGGCTTTCCTGGAAGAATAACAAATCCTAGATCTTCTTGGATTGTCTGGGTTGCTAAATCAACTACCTCTGTGGCATATATCGTCTTTCCTACGATGAGCGTGTCAACTATTTCCTGCGACTCTCCTGTATTGGTACCGGAAAGAATGGACCTTTGAGATCGATTGAGGCTATAAAAAGCAATCCTCAATAATCAGCAGTTTTGCTGAATGAAAAATCCATTCTAAGATGGTTATATTCCAAGTCCTTGTTCAGACTGGCCAAATCAAGAATGATTCGGTATACTCCATCTTCCTTAGACCCTGCGAAGATATTGGAAATATATTCATCTTGTTCATGGACAATCTCCTCAATCATATCCTTTGGTGTAATTTCATTACTTCTACTCGGAAAGCTATATATTCCTGTTTAGACTATTTGTACGGGAATTTGGCCTTTTCTTGTCGTGGAGGCAACCGGTCAGACAGAACGTCGGGTTTATAGCCATTTATGGCTAATAAAATTAAAGGGCCAGTGGTTATCTTCCCCCACTTACTTTAGAACAGCCTCCAACTTGAATATCTTCCGTACATTTCATGCAGCTGTAGGAATAATACTCACCTACCTCAACGGGATTAACAGCATCAGCTGACACTAATGTTTGTTCTGTCCCTTCCCTCTGGCTCTGACATCTTGACCTGCTGGGGTTGAGACTGAGTGTGTGGCACACGCTGTCTCCACGGTGAGCGCTGTGAAACTGCGCCTAAAAAGAGGCCTCTGACTCTGTCTTAGTTGTGTAACATAGAACATAGAAACATAGGTGCAGGAGGAGGCCATTTGGCCCTTCGAGCCAGCACCGCCATTCATTGTGATCATGGCTGATCGTCCCCTATCAATAACCCATGCCTCCATTCTCCCCATATCCCTTGACTCCACTAGCCCCTAGAGCTCTATCTAACTCTCTCTTAAATCCATCCAGTGACTTGGCCTCCACTGCCCTCTGTGGCAGGGAATTTCATAAATTCTCAACTCTGGGTAAAAAAGTTTTTATCACCTCAGTCTTAAATGACCTCCCCTTTATTCTAAGACTGTGGCCCCTGGTTCTGGACTCGCCCCACATTGGGAACATTTTTCCTGCATTTAGCTTGTCCAGTTCTTTTATAATTTTATATGTTTCTATAAGATATCCACTCATCCTTCTAGACCCCAGTGTAGGCCTGGTGCTCCAAGCAGCCTCAGTATAGAGGTTTCAGCCACTAACTTGGCTGGGATGATATCCTTACACGGCAGTCCTAAGCAAAGATCTTAGAGCAGAGCAAGATGGGTTTCTCTCACGCAAACGTGTAGTACGCTCATGGGCGGATTCATGGGTGATTATAGGACCCATTTTAGCGACCAGTCCCCGCCATCTTGTTCCGCCATCTTGCTCCGCCATCTTGCTTCCGGCCAAAGATCGGATCTTTGTTTCAGCAGCGGGGAGAGGGAGTGAACGGCCCGGGGCAGCGGGGAGATGGAGTGAGTGGCCCGGGGCAGTGGGGAGAGGGAGTGAGCGGCCTGGGGCAGCGGGGAGAGGGAGTGAGCGGCCCGGGGCAGCGGGGAGAGGGAGTGAGCAGCCCGGGGCAGCGGGGAGAGGGAGTGTGCGGCCCGGGGCAGCGGGGAGAGGGAGTGTGCGGCCCGGGGAGAGGGAGTGCGAGGCCCGGGGAGAGGGAGTGTGCGGCCCAGGGAGAGGGAGTGTGCCTATATAGGATATAACCCTATATCACACACACAAACTGTTGCCCCGCAACATTGATTACACTGCGAGTCGGGTCGGGTCAGGTAGGCTCCGGTTACTAAAATGGGCGGCGAAAAATGCCCAGGATCCCCTCCATAGCGTACTACACGTCAGCCTATTGTATTTCGCAGGAGTGGCCTATCTTGCTCTGCTCTAAGATCTTTGGTCCTAAGGCTTCTTGCTGCACTTCAGAACATTGTGTTCCATCCACTGACCTCGCAAACACCGAAATCCCTCTTGTGAGAGATCTCTGAACTCGCTGGAGTTTTAGATCTTTAAACATCGTTTAGCCAATCAGAATGTCCCAGATGGTGATGTTAACCTTCGGTACATCGTGAGTCTGGCAGTTATCAGGATTGACATACTTTTCATCATTGTCCTGCATGCCCTCATTCAGCTGGTGTGAAGTCAAGTATAATGCTACTTGCCAGTTCTGCCTCTACTGGTTCATCTATCCCCAAGGGAATGGCAAATGTTGATCCTGAGTGCCGGCAATTCTTTTATAGTCGTGAACTGAAAGGACTGAAAGGGAATACTACCAGCCCCCGAGCGGGTGATATCCTCAGATATCTGAATTGAACTGTCTGTATCAGTGCAATGCACCTCCCCATCACCAGCCTCTCACTCAGTTATCCACACTCTCGTGAGTTGTCTGATAACATCAACCTTAGATGTTGAGGAAGTGCCTCCCTGGCCAGTATTGTCCTTTTGGACAGCCAGTTCCGACTTGGTCTTCCCCGAGTCTGGGGTCGACAAGCTGCTGCTTTTCGGAGCTTTAGCGATGGTTGCTATTCAGGTTGTGCCTGCCAGCTACTCTGAGACCGGGGTGGGCCACCTGCTCCCTTTCAAAGCTTTAGCGGTGGTTGTTGTGCAGGCTGCGCCTGTCAGCATCTCCGAGCCCGCTGTTAGCGTCTCTGAGCTTGATAGCAACAGATAGCGTCTCTGAGCTTGCCATCATTCCCCTCTGAATTTTCAACAGCACATCTTTTCTTCTTCTTCTTCTTCATCTTCTTGCGTATGGCGTGCACAGCCTAAAGTTGGAAGACAACTTGTTCTATTTGATCTTACTTGATTGTGCACGCCAGGTTGATTGCATTTGTCGAAACCACGTCAAGGTTGCAATTTCCCACCCCACATCTTTTCTTGTTTCTTGGTTTGTCCATTTTTGGAACCCAATCCCACGTTGAAACAAGAAGCACTGTTCCTGCAAAAAAAAAAATCCTTACCTTCACCGTTAAAGCTCGGACCAAGCATTTCCGAATGCATCCGTATCTCGCGCCATGCGACGACGTAGAGATGCGCATACGGGCCGGCGGGTTCTTCACGTAGTCTCGTCACGAGACTTCGAAATAAAATCCATTTTAGAATAAGGCTGTAATGTAACAAAATGTGGTAAAAGTGAAGGAGTCTGAATACTTTATGAATGCACTGTACTTTCCCCTTGTATACGACCTCGCAAAGTGCAACACCTCCCACTTGCTCAGATTAAACTCCATCTGCCATTTCTCCACCCACTTCTGTAGCTGATTTATATCCTGCTGTATACTTAAGACAACTTTACTCCAGCAATCTTGGTGTTTGCAAAAATGAATGGCAGGATATTCTCATATTACGATGTTGCGGGGCAGGTTCCCTGGACCAGGGCCAAGGATGGAGTATTGGTATTTGTTTATTAGTCTCAAATATTTTGAGATACAATGAAAAGCTTTACTTGCTTGCTATCCAGTCAGATTGCGCTGTTTATGAGAACAATAGAGTTGCAGAAAATAGTGTTCTATAACCATATAACAATTACAGCACGGAAACAGGCCATCTCGGCCCTACAAGTCCATGCCGAACAACTTTTTTCCCCTTAGTCCCACCTGCCTGCACTCATACCATAACCCTCCATTCCCTTCTCATCCATATGCCTATCCAATTTATTTTTAAATGATACCAACGAACCTGCAGCCACCACTTCCACTGGAAGCTCATTCCACACCGCTACCACTCTCTGAGTAAAGCAGTTCCCCCTCATGTTACCCCTAAACTTCTGTCCCTTAATTCTAAAGTCATGTCCTCTTGTTTGAATCTTCCCTATTCTCAAAGGGAAAAGCTTGTCCACATCAACTCTGTCTATCCCTCTCATCATTTTAAAGACCTCTATCAAGTCCCCCCTTAACCTTCTGCGCTCCAGAGAGTAAAGACCTAACTTATTCAACCTATCTCTGTAACTTAGCTGTTGAAACCCAGGCAACATTCTAGTAAATTCCTCTGTACTCTCTCTATTTTGTTGACATCCTTCCTATAATTGGGCGACCAAAATTGTACACCATACTCCAGATTTGGTCTCACCAATGCCTTGTACAATTTTAACATTACATCCCAGCTTCTATACTCAATGCTCTGATTTATAAAGGCTAGCATACCAAAAGCTTTCTTTACCACCCTATCTATATGAGATTCCACCTTCAAGGAACTATGCACGGTTATTCCCAGATCCCTCTGTTCAACTGTATTCTTCAATTCCCTACCATTTACCATGTACGTCCTATTTTGATTTGTCCTGCCAAGGTGTAGCACCTCACATTTATCAGCATTAAACTCCATCTGCCATCTTTCAGCCCATTTTTCCAAATGGCCTAAATCACTCTGTAAACTTTGGAAATCCTCTTCATTATCCACAACACCCCCTATCATGGTATCATCCGCATACTTACTAATCCAATTTACCACCCCTTCATCCAGATCATTGATGTACATGACAAACAACAAAGGACCCAACACAGATCCCTGAGGCACCCCAATAGTCACCTGCCTCCAACCCGACAAACAGCCATCCACCATTACCCTCTGGCTTCTCCCATTCAGCCACTGTTGAATCCATCTTGCTATTCCTGCATTTATACCCAACAGTTGAACCTTCTTAACCAACCTTCCATGAGGAACCTTGTCAAAGGCCTTACTAAAGTCCATATAGACAACATCCACTGCTTTACCCTCGTCAATTTCCCTAGTAACCTCTTCAAAAAATTCAAGAAGATTAGTCAAACATGACCTTCCAGGCACAAATCCATGTTGACTGTTCCTAATCAGACCCTGTTTATCCAGATGCTTATATATATTATCTCTAAGTATCTTTTCCATTAATTTGCCCACCACTGAAGTCAAACTAACAGGTCTATAATTGCTAGGTTTACTCTTAGAACCCTTTTTAAACAATGGAACAACATGCGCAGTCCGCCAATCCTCGGGGACTATTCCCGTTTCTAATGACATTTGAAATATTTCTGTCATAGCCCCTGCTATTTCTACACTAACTTCCCTCAATGTCCTAGGGAATATCCTGTCAGGACCTGGAGACTTATCCACTTTTATATTTTTCAAAAGTGTCAGTACTTCTTTTACTTTGAAACTCATAGCTACTCTACTAGTTTCCCTTACCTCACATAATTCAATATCCTTCTCCTTGGTGAAGAAAAGAAATTGTTCAATATCTCCCCATCTCTTTTGGCTCTGCAGATAGCTGTCCACTCTGTCTCTCCAATGGACCAATTTTATCCCTCGTTATCCTTTTGCTATTAATATAGCTGTAGAAACCCTTTGGATTTACTTTCACCTTGCTTGCCAAAGCAACCTCATATCTTCTTTTAGCTTTTCTAATTTCTTTCTTAAGATTCTTTTTACATTCCTTATACTCCTGAAGCACCTCATTTACTTCATGCTGCCTATAATTATTGTAGATCTCCCTCTTTTTCCGAACAAGATGTCCAATTTCCCTTGAAAACCAGGGCTCTTTCCAATTTTTACTGTTTCCTTTCAACCGAACAGGAACATAAAGATTCTGTACTCTTAAAATTTCCCCTTTAAATGTCCTCCATTTCTCTTCTACATCTTTCCCATAAAACAAAATGTCCCAGTTCATTCCTTTTAAATCATCTCGCATCTCATCAAAGTTAGCCTTTCTCCAATCAAAAATCTCAACCCTAGGTCCAGTTCTGACCTTCTCCATAATTATATTGAAACTAATGGTATTGTGATCACTGGACCCGAAGTGCTCCCCAACGCATACCTCCGCCACCTGTCCCGTCTCATTTCCTAACAGGAGGTCCAGCACTGCCCCTCCTCTAGTAGGTACCTCTATGTATTGCTGCAAAAAACTATCCTGCACACATTTTACAAACTCCAAACCATCCAGCCCACTTACAGAATGTGTTTCCCAGTCTATGTGTGGAAAGTTGAAATCTCCCACAATCACTACCTTGTGCTTACTACTAATATCTGCTATCTCCTTACATATTTGCTCTACCAATTCTCGTTCCCCATTTGGCGGTCTATAATACACCCTTATTAGTGTTGCTACACCTTTCCCACTTCTCAGTTCCACCCAAATAGCCTCCCTAGATGAGCCCTCCAATCTATCCTGCCAAAGCACTGCTGTAATATCTTCCCTGTAGCAATGCAACACCTCCACCTCTTGCCCCTCCAATTCTATCACACCTGAAGCAACGAAATCCTGGAATATTTAGTTTCCAATCACAGCCCTCCTGCAACCATGTTTCACTGATCGCCACAACATCATACAGGTGCACAACCTTTTATCCGAAAGCCTTGGGACCAGACACTTTTCGTAATTCAGAATTTGTCTGTCTTCGGAATGGAAATGTTTTAACGTAGATTTTAATGGCTGGCTCAGTGGTAGAGTGCTCGGCTCATATCCGCAAGGTCGCGAGTTCGCGCCTTGATCCCGGCAGTTACTCGGTCGCGAGTTTGAGTCTTCAATGTCGTTTTTTCTTGCAGAATAAATGTCTGTATGAAATGCAGTGTGTTGAATGAATTCCTGAATTTGTAAATGTGCCCGCAGAATCACCTCTCGCACTCATGTCACCCTAGCGGGGCTCTCCAGTATATTGCGCGGGAAGGTTAATAATTGACAATATGCTGCTGCCTGCCCGCTGAGTTAAAAAGTTCTCACGCAAGACTCACGATACACAGTGTATCGTGAGTCTACCGTGGGAACTTTTTAACTCAGCGGGCAGGCAGCAGAATATTGTCAATTATTAACCCTCCCGCGCAATATACCCTCACCTTCTCTTTTATGAATGGGGATTTAATTCCCCTGTCTTCGAGGACCGACCGGAGGTTCCGCTGTCACCTCTGCGGGCCGCCCTCGGTGAACGTTTTCAAGGACCTTTCTTCAAGGACCGAAAAAATGGCCGCTATTCGGAGGTTTTCGTTATTTGGATCTTCGGATAAAAGGTTGTGCACCTGTACTTCCAGATGTCTATCCAGACTCTAAGCTCATCCACCTTTCTTACAATGCTCCTAGCATTAAAATATGCACATTTAAGAAACCCCCCGTCTCTTATTCTCTGTTTATTTCCTTTTTTTTCTTTCTCCTCTTGTGTCCGAGTGCTTCCCTTTTCTGCTTCCTGCCTCCCATTCTGTCTACTAGCTTTCTCTATTTGAGTCCCTCGCCCCAACCATTCTAGTTTAAAGTCTCCCCAGTGACCTTTGCAAATTTCCCCGCCAGGATATTGGTCCCCCTTGGGCTCAAGTGCAATCCATCCTTTCTGTACAGGTCCCACCTTCCCCAAAAGAAGTCCCAATGATCCAGAAACTTGAATCCCTGCCCTCTGCACCAGTCTTTCAGCCACGCGTTTATCCTCCACCTCGCTCCATTCCTACTCTCACTGTCGCGTGGCACAGGCAGTAATCCTGAGATGGTTACCTTTTTGGTCCTTTTCCTTAACTCTCCTCCCAACTCCCCAAATCCTCCCTTCAGGACCTCTTCCCTATTTTTACCTATGTCATTGGTACCTATATGTACCACGACCTCGGGCTCCTCTCCCTCTGATTTCAGGATATCTTGGATGCGTTGAGACACGTCCGAGACCTTGGCACCTGGGAGGCAGACCACCATCCTGGTCTCCCGACTGCGTCCACAGAATCGCCTATCCGACCCCCTAACAATAGAGTCCCCAGTTACTATTGCCCTCTTCTTTTTTTCCCTACCTTTTGGAGCAATAGGGCCGGTCTCTGTGCTGTCACCCCCATCCGTACTCAAACAGGAGTACTTATTTGCAAGGTGTACCGACATTGGAGTACTCACTCGTTCATGCCTCTGCCCCTTGCCCTTCCTTAGCGTGACCCACATGTCTCTCTCCCGTGGTTTTGGAGTGACCACCTCCCTATAACTCTCCTCTATGACCTCCTCACTCTCCCTGACCAGACAGAGGTCATCGAGCTGCTGCTCCAGGATCCTAATACGGTCCCTTAGGAGCCCCATCTCTCTGCACCTGGTGCAGATGTGGACGTCTGGAGGGCCATCCAACACCATGACCTCCCACATCTGACATCCAGTACAGTACACTGCTCTGACTGTCATTCTCTCGCCTTACCCTGGATCCGATACCAGTATAATACAATAGAAACTGCTGGGAGAAATCAGCAGGTATCTGACTCACAAACAGCTGCTCCCTCTTGACCTTTAAACTGCACCTTTATTATATAAACAAAAAGCGCTGTACCTTTAGCCCACTGTACCTTTACTAAAGCACAGTACCTTTAGCCCACTGTACCTTTAGCCCACTGTACCTTTAGCCCACTGTACCTTTAGCCCACTGTACCCTTAACTAAAGCACTGTACCTTTAACCAGAACCAGTTCTAGCATTACAGCATTGCATTTAAAGAGTGCAGACTATTAAAAAGCACAAGTTTCACAGTGAGGTAGATGTAATATCAGGACTATACCCTATCTTATTAAAGGTTCTCTTATTAAAGGGCGCTCTTTTAGAAAGGAGGTGAGGAAGAACTTCTTTAGTGAGAGGGTAGTTAATCTGTGGAGGGCTGTGGAGGCCACGTCAGTGGATATTTTTTAAGGCAGTGATAGACAAATTCTTGATTAGAATGGGTGTTGTGTTATGGGGAGAAGGCAGGAAAATGGGATTAGGAAGCAGAGATCAGCCATGATTGAATGGCGGAGTAGACTCGATGGGCTGAATGGCCTAAATCTACTATAAATTGGGAAGACCGTTCGGCAGTCTGATAATAGTGGGGACGAAGTTGGAGGGACAGCATCTCATATGTCGCTTCGGCATCTTACAGCCCAGTGGTATGAATATTGATTTCTCTCACTTTAAGTGACCCCGGCATATATTCATTCATTCATTCATTCATTCATTCATTCATTCATTCATTCATTCATTCATTCATTCATCATTCATTCATTCATTCATTCATTCATTCATTCATTCATTCATCATTCATTCATTCATTCATTCATTTTTTCTTTCTCTCTCTCTCTCTCTCTCTCTCTCTCCCTCTCTCCCCCCTCTCTCTCTCTCTCTCTCCCTCTCTCTCTCTCTCTCCCCCTCTCCCTCCCCCTCTCTCCCTCTCTCCCCCTCTCTCTCTCTCTCTCCCTCTCTCTCCCTCTCTCTCCCTCTCTCCCCCTCTCCCCCCCTCTCCCCCCCTCTCCCCCCCTCTCTCCCCCCCCTAAGTCAGAATGTGCACTATTTCACATTACAGTGTTGTGTCGGTACAAGATATTGACTATGGGCACTGTGTGCTCAGTTCAGAGCAAAGATAATAGAGGAGCTCCTCTATAATCTTTGGTGCAGAGATCATAGTGGTGATGGCCTTGGCGTAGCAACTTTGTTATCTTGTGGTGTGTGATTTGATGGACCTGTAACGCTTTCCTGAGGGCAACATGGCAAACAAATGATGTGCGGGATGAGATGAGCCCTTTAGTCTGCGTGATGCTTTCCGCAGGCAACGAGAGCAATAGATCTCTTCCAGGACAGGCAGGTTTGTGTTGGTGATCTTCTGGGCTGTATTGATGACTGCAGAGTCTTCCTGTCAGCCACAGAACTGTTGCCGTACCACACCAGGATTCCATGTGTCAGGACACTCTCTATGGAGCAACGGTAGCATGACACTAGCAGCTGTTGTGGCAAGTTGACTTTCCTGAGTGATCTTAGGAAGTAACAGCCTACAAAGGCCTGTTACCTTTATCATCGTTACTTTTTTTGCATATGTTTCATTCATATTCTTTATCTCTCCACATCATCGTCTATATCTCTCGTTTTCATGTCCTATGACTTTCAGTCTGGAGAAGGGTCTCGACACGAAACATCACCCATTCCTTCTCTCCAGAGATGCTGCTGACCTGCTGAGTTACTCCAGCTTTTTGTGTGTATCCTGGATCTGGTGATAAGTGCTTTAAGCCTTTGTATCAATTTCATAATGAAAAGGGGGTGCATGTGGCCCTTGAGTATGTTGTCTGCTTTATAAGGCAGCGAGAAGTGCAGATGTGTGATGGACTGGGCTGCGTCCACAACTCTTTGCGATTTCTTGTGCTTTTAGGCAGAGCAGTTGCCAAACCAAGCTATGATGCATCCTGATCAGATGCTTTCTGCGGTACATCTGCAGTAATTGGGAAGATTTAGAAACATAGAAACATAGAAAATAGGTGCAGGAGTAGGCCATTCGGCCCTTCAAGCCTGCACCGCCATTCAATATGATCATGGCTGATCATCCAACTCACTATCCTGTACCTGCCTTCTCTCCATACCCCCTGATCCCTTTAGCCACAAGGGCCACATCTAACTCCCTCTTAAATATAGCCATTGAACTGGCCTCAACTACATTCTGTGGCAGAGAATTCCAGAGATTCACCACTCTCTGTGTAAAAAATATTTTTCTCATCTCAGTCCTAAAAGATTTCCCCTTTATCCTTAAACTGTGACCCCTTGTTCTGGACTTCCCCAACATCGGGAACAATCTTCCTGCATCTAGCCTGTCCAACACCTTAAGAATTTTGTAAGTTTCTATAAGATCCCCCCTCAATCTTCTAAATTCTAGCGAGTACAAGCCGAGTCTATCCAGTCTTTCTTCATATGAAAGTCCTGACATCCCAGGAATCTGTCTGATGAACCTTCTCTGTACTCCTTCTATGGCAAGAATGTCTTTCCACAGATTAGGAGACCAAAACTGTACGCAGAGATATGTTGGAGATTGTTGGAGATACGCTGAACATCCTTGGTCATTTGATGACGTAGAAACATTAGTGTGCTTTCTTAGCCATAGGTTGGTGCAGAACAAATTGTGGGTGATATTTACTCTCCTCTCATCCATCTTCCTTTTGTCACCTCAGACACAAGATCATTTAAATTTGTGAGGTTCTGAAAGTAGGGGAAGGGAAGTGGAGAGGGGGAAGGAAAGAGACACGAGTTGTGACAGGGGGTATGGGAGCTTGGGAATTCCCTGCCCTAGGAAGAGGAAGCGGGTGTGATAATGTATCCGAAGTCGCTGGAGTGTTGTGGGGTGTTCGCTGTAAAGGCAAATTCTGTAGAGAGGCATAAAAGTGAGCAGGCAGTCAGTCGTGAGTCTTGGAGAGTGGGCATGGAGTCAGATGGACTAACCACTCTCACACTCTCTCAACAGATCATCAGAATCACGCCTGGCAACTGGTTCAAGAGATCAAACTGTCTGAGTGGGATGGCATTGTGGTTGTATCTGGTGACGGACTGCTGCATGAGGTAAGGCTCACATCTCCCCGTCCCTTCACAAGCTCTGGGGTCAAACATGGAGCAGAGCTCTCTCCGCACTGTTCCTCCACATATTCCCGGGGTCAGAAACAATGCTACGTCCCATCACACGGCCTGGGTCAGACAAGGAACGAAATGCCCTCTGCATTGTCCTGCCATACTCCCTAGGCCAGAAATAGGGTGAAGCGCCCTCTCTCTGTACCATTCCATCAAGCACTCCAGAGGTGAAACATAGAGCGAAGATCTCACTGCATTGTTCCTTCACACATCCTCGGGCCAGAAATAATGTCAAGCTCCTTCAGCACCGTCCCATCACACACTCCCCAGACGGGTCATCGAGTGAAGCTCTCTCTCCACGCTCCCGTCACGCTGTCTCCTTGCGTTTGGCAGGTGATCAACGGGTTGATGTCCCGAGCAGACTGGAAAGCAGCGATGAAGATGCCGCTGGGAATCATCCCGGCTGGATCAGGGAATGCCCTGGCTGCTGCTGTTAATCACAATGCAGGGTGAGTGTTAGCAAATTCTGGATCAGTGAGGGAGCCAGGGGGGGCAGGAGCCAATGGTCAGGGAGGGGAAGGAGAATGGGATCTTTGAGGGGGGGAGGAAGTGATGTGGATGGTGGAGAGGAGTGAGTGGCCTCTGGTGTAGGAAGGGAGGAGTGAGGGGCCTGTGTTGCACGAGGGAGTGAAGCCTCTGGTGAATTGAGGTGAGAGTGAGACGTCTGGCGGAGGGGGAGAGTGTGGGGCCTGGGGGGGGGGGGCAGTGGAGAGGGAGTAGAGGCAGTGAGTGATTGGAGTAGGCGGGAGGGTGAGGGAAGGATCTCAGCACTAACTCATTGTCCACCTCCTTCCCCAACTCTGCCAGGTTCCGCATGTCCACTGGGGTGGAGCTCCTGGTGAACTGCGTGCTCCTGCTGTGCCGAGGGTCGGGCCGGGGTCTGGCCACGCCGCTAGACCTGGTGTCGGTCACCACGGCGACGGGCCGCCGCCTCTTCTCCTTCCTGTCCGTGGCCTGGGGCTTCGTGGCGGACGTGGACGTGGAGAGCGAGCGTCTTCGCCGGGCCGGGCCCGCCCGCTTCACCCTGGGGACCCTCGGTCGCCTGGCCACACTTCGCCGCTACCCCGGACGCCTCTCCTACCTCCCGGCCGTCCCACGCCTCCGCCGCAGCGGCACCCTCTCCCCCGGACCCCCGCCCTCTCGCCCGCCGCTTGGACGGACCCTCTCCGACTCGGGGCCCTGGGGCAGGGGCCACGACCACTCCCCGCCCCCCTTCTCGGCTTACGAGGGCTTCTCATTCGAGGGGGCTTCCTTCGCCGAGGAGGAGGAGGAGGAGGATGATGAGGTGGGTGCGGAGGGAGGGGAGGCAAGAGCCGTGCTGCTTAACTCTGAACGGGAGAACCATACGCGCAAGGACCCTGCTGTGGTGAGCTCTAACGGGGGCTCAACACCCGAGGGTCTCAGTTCAGAAAACTCCAACATCTCCGCCTCTAAAGACCCTCGCCTGGGTTGTGGAGGGCCCTCGGTGCGTGTGAGTCACGATCTAGGGAACGCTGATATCTGTGCGCAAAATGACCCTGGTCCTGTAAACTCTGAAGAATTCCCCGCTCAAGAGCAGCCTCGTCTAATGGTCGAACGAAACTCGGCGAGGGAGGGTCACGTTCAAGGGAGCACTAATAACCTGGCCCGTAAGGCACCTGGTTCACACAGCCCTGAAGTGAACAACCGTGTCAGTCAGGACCCTGGTCTAATCACCTCTGAAATGGGTATCCCAGCTTCTGGGAGTGTTGGCCGGCTGAGTGACGGGGACATTTCCGGACCCCAGGGACCAGGAGGCGGCGTCCGCATCCAGCGGCCCCCCTCTGCCCTCCCGTTGCCCCGGGATGATCTCCTGCCCCCGCCGGGCGCGCCGCTGCCCCAGGACTGGGTGACGGTGGAGGGCGACTTTGTGCTGGTGCTGGCTATCTACCAGAGCCACCTGGGGGCCGAACTGATGACCGTCCCGTCTGCACAGTTTGCCCAGGGCGCCATCCACCTCTGCTACGTGATGGCGGGCATCTCCCGCGCCTCCCTGCTCCGCCTCTTCCTGGCCATGGAGAAGGGTGCGCATTTCGACCTGCGCTGCCCGCACTTGACCTACGTCCCCGCCACCGCCTTCCGAATCGAGCCCCTGGGCGGCCGGCCGGGCATCGTCACCGTGGACGGGGAGAGGGTGGAGTACGGGACCGTGCAGGGGCAGATCCACCCCGGCCTGGCCCGGCTCGTCACCGGCTTTCCCCCCTCGCCTCCAGCCAGCGGACCCTGAGAGCCGCCCTGGCAATCCTCTATAACCTCGCCACCTCTCCTGCTCTTCCCTGGCACCTACCGACATCCCGACCCTTCCCCCGGATCATTTTCTCGCCATCCCTCCCCCATTGAGATCCTTCTTCACCCGCTCTCCCTTTTCCGCGCTCTCCTCTATATTTCTTCTCATCTCTCATCTCTCCTGTCCACAAAGCGGGAAACACACGGACATTCCCTGGGGAGAGGGAAAATCCTATGGTACGTCAGTGCGCATTTTGCACAGCGCCCCCGGCTTGGTTTGGAGCAGGGGGTGGGGGTGAGACCCCTGTCCCCTGCACACCACTAACCCCCTCATCTCCCTCCCCGAACCACGAATATTCGGGTTGGGATGCACTAGCACTAAACCTCAGTTTCTCGCTCGAGGTCCCTCCCATTTACCTGTCTCCGCAGACGGGACCTCGGGTCAGAAATCGCCCGCACCTCCCAACCTTTGTCTTTGTGTTATGTGTAATTTATTAACTGAAATCATTTTGGTGCTTAACAATGGGAGCAAAGTACGATATTGGGAGTATTTTACGCTGGGGATTATTTGATTTGATATGATTAGCGGCGCGCTTTGTGATCCGCGGGCGAGGGTGGGGAGGCACTGCGGAGAGTTGCCGCCATCTCCCTGTCCCGTTATCATCCTCTCCCCGGAGGGAAGGAACTGGAAGTTTTTGGAATCGAGCGAGTGAGGGCACATTTTGCCTCGCTCCACGATGGCAGCTCACCCCTCTCTCCCCCTTCCCCGGAGGGTTGCGGTGGAGGGGCGGGAGAGTGGGAGGGGCGCCTGTCTGCCTTCTCGGAGTCGGAGAGGAACGGCTCACGACCCTCCTCCCCCCCCTCTCCGCGGCGTTCGATGATTAAAGCAATAATTATAATAAAGAAGTGTGTCTCAAATTGATCTCCGAGGGAACGGCTCTTGTTTTAAACGCACCGCAACCCTCCGCCAGCGAAACGAAACATGTAATTTGGCCCATCGTGCCTGAATTTGACATAATGCAGGGCCTTCCGATTCAATATCCACAGGAGTCAAGTCAAGTTTACTCGTCACATACATATAGGAGATGTGCAGTGAAAAGAAAAGTGGCAATGCTCGCGGACTTTGTGCAAAAAACAAACAAACTACAAAATGGAACAGAATCAAATATTCTTTTACATATTAAATATTGTGGGTGGAAGGAAAAAGGGGGAAAACCCAGCAATACTTAAAAAAACAGTAGAATGGTACAAAATGGGGGGATCTTATACAAACGTACAACATTCTTAAGGGTTGGACAGGTAGTTGAGGTCAGTTCATTGGGTATATTTATGAGGGAGTTAGATGTGGCTAAAGGGATCAGGGGGTATGGAGAGAAGGCAGGTACAGGATACTGAGTTGGATGATCAGCCATGATCATATTGAATGGCGGTGCAGGCTCTAATGGCCTACTCCTGCACCTATTTTCTAAGTAAAGTTAGTCGTTGGTGAGATAGTTGCCTGGCCGTAGCAGCTGGAACAGTCTGTTGCAGGGGTGGAAGGGGTCTCCCATGATCTTATTGGCTGTGGAGTTGCACCTCCTGATGTATAGTTCCTGCAGGGGGGCGAGTGAAGTTCCCATAGTGCGTTCGGCCAACGCACTACTCTGCAGAGCCTTCTTGTCCTGGGCAGAGCAATTCCCAAACCAGATTGTGATATTTCCGGACAAGATGCTTTCCACAGCCACTGAGTAGAAGCACTGGAGGATCCTCGGAGATGCTCTGAATTTCCTCAATTGGAGGGAGGGAGTTTGGCTGTAGGCGCGGAATCGACGCATCCACATGCCAGAGGTATTCTCAGTGAAATCTCAGAACGGACGAGCTATCGTAGAGGCGTTCAGTGACATTTTAAGATGAAGAGGTGCATCTGTAATCTTTGAGTGAGATGGAGGGGGAGCATTAACATTCCGCTAATCTTAGATGGGAAGTAAATTCTTGAAGTTGGATTGGTTGAAGTCACCAGCGATGATGAGCAGGGTAAAGGAGTTTTCTGCTTCAATGAAGTAGATACCTCAGAATAATTCCCCCACTGCGGTGGCTCGCAATGATATATAGTCCACAGACAGAACAGTGGGAATGAATTCCCTTGGTTAGTTGAAGGGACGGCACATTATGAACAAATATTCCACGTGGTCTGATCAACCGCACAAATCGTTTGTGAACCACACGGAATATTGTGTGCGATTCTGACCTGAAATCTATTGGACGGCTGTCGCCAAGGTGGAAAAGTTGCAGAGAAGATGCATCAGGTTGTCAGAGGGATGCGAGTTATAAATAGAGGCCAGCAACTCTGCCGTGAGGCACATGTAGCATTTTGTGGTACAGGTATATTAAATCATGAAAGGTATGGGAAAGATGGTCGCTCGCTGCCTTTTCCCAGGGCTGGGCTGTATAAAACTGGAGGACGCAGAATTAAGGTGAGCGCAGAGCGATTTAAGATAAGCCAAGGGACAACTTTTGATGTAGATGGCAGTCGGCATACAGTGCATTCAGAAGGTATTCAGACTCCCTTCACTGTTTCCACATTTTGTTACATTACAGCCTTATTCTAAAATTGATGAAATTAATTTTTTCTCATCAATCTACACACAATACCTCAAAGGGAAAACAGGTGTTTAGACATTTTTTCAAAATAATTTAAAAGAATTAACTGAAATATCAGATTTACATAAGTAGTCAGACCCTTTGCTATGGCACTCAAAATTGAGCTTCGGTGCATCCTGTTTTTATTGATTATCCGTGAGATGTTTCTACAACTTGATTGGAGTCCACCAGTGGTAAATTAAATTGAATGTAAATGATTTGGAAAGGCAAACACCTGTCTATATAAGGTTCCGCAGTCGACATGGTGGCCGATTAGGAAAAGGGGAGATGCAACGAGACCTGGGTGTCATGGTGCACCCGTCATTGAAAGTAGGCATGCAGGTGCAGCAGGCAGTGAAGAAAGCGAATGGTATGTTAGCATTCATAGCAAAAGGATTTGAGTATAGGAGCAGGAAGGTTCTACTGCAGTTGTACAGGGTCTTGGTGAGACCACACCTGGAGTATTGCGTACAGTTTTGGTCTCCAAATCTGAGGAAATACATTCTTGCCATAGAGGGAGTACAGAGAAGGTTCACCAGACTGATTCTTGGGATGTCAGGACTTTCATATGAAGAAAGACTGAATAGACTCGGCTTGTACTCGCTAGAATTTAGAAGATTTAAGGGGGATCTTATAGAAACGTACAACATTCTTAAGGGGTTGGACAGGCTAGATGCAGGAAGATTGTTCCCGATGTCGGAGAAGTCCAGAACAAGGGGTCACAGTTTAAGGATAAGGGGGGAATCTTTTAGGACCGAGATGAGAAAAACTATTTTCGCACAGAGAGTGGTGAATCTCTGGAATTCTCTGCCACAGAAGGCAGTTGAGGCCAGTTCATTGGCTATATTTAAGAGGGAGTTAGATGTGGCCCTTGTGGCTAAAGGGATCAGGGGGTATGGAGAGAAGGCAGGTACAGGACACTGAGTTGAATGATCAGCCATGATCATATTGAATGGTGGTGCAGGCTCGAAGGGCCGAATGGCCTATTCCTGCACCTATTTTCTATGTTTCTATGACAGTGCGTGTCAGAGCAAAAACAAAGCCACGAAGACAAAGGAATTATCCGTATACCTCCGAGACAGGATTGTGGCGAGACAGAGATCTGGGGAAGGGTATAAAATAGTTTCTGTGCATTGCAGGTCCCGAAGAGCATTCTTAAATGCAAGAACTTTGAGACCACCAGGACTCTTCATAGAGCTGGCCACCCGACCAAACTGAGCAATCGGGGGAGAATGGCCTTGGTCAGGGAGGTGAGCAAGAATCCGATGGTCACTCTGACAGAGCTCCAGAGTTCCTCTATGGAGATGGGAGAAACTTCCAGAAGGGCAACTATATCTGCAGCCCCCACCAATCTAGCCTTTAAGGTAGAGTGGCCAGATGGAAGCCACTCCTCAGTAAAAGGCACATGACAACCCGCTTGGCCTTTGCCAAAGGCACCTAAACAAGAGTCTCTGGTCTGATGAAACCAAGATTGAACTATTTGGCCTGAATGCCAAGTGTCACGTCGGTAGGAAACCAGGCACCGCTCATCACCTGGCCAATACCATACCTACGGTGAAGCATGGTGGTACAGCATCATGCTGTGGGGATGTTTTTCAGCGGCAGGAACTGGAAGACTAGTCAGGATCGAGGGAAAGAAGAACGGAGCAAAGTACAGAGAGATCTTTGATGAAAACCTGCTCCAGAGCGTTCAGGACCTTAGACTGAGGCAGAGATTCACCTTCCAACAGGACAACGACCCTAAGCACACAGCCAAGACAATGCAGTAGTGGCATCGTGACAAGTCTGTGAATGTCCTTGAGTGGCCCAGCCAGAGCCTGGACTTGAACCCGATCGTATATCTCTGGAGGGACCTGAAAATAGCTGTGAATCGACGCTCCCCATCCAACCTGACAAAGCTTGAGAGGATCTGCAGAGAAGAATGGGAGAAATTCCCCAAGTACAGGAGTGCCAAGCTTGTAGAGTCATACCCAAGAAGACGTGAGGTTGTAATCGCTGCCAAAGGTGCCTCAACAAAGTACGGAGTAAAGGGTCTGAATACTTATGTAAATGTGATATTTAAGTTATTTATTTTTAATTACTTTGTAAAAATTTCTATACACCTGTTTTCGCTTTTTTATTATGGGGTATTGTGTGTAGATTGATGATTCAAAAAATTAATGTAATCAATTTTAGAATAAGGCTGTAACGTAACAAAATGTGGAAAACGTGAAGGGGTCTGAATAGTTTCTGAATGCACTGTATGTTTCATCTAGTTTAGTTTAGAGATACATCGCGGACGTTTAGTTTAGAGATTCCGTGCAGACCAGCGTAACACTAGCCTACACACTATAGAGAATAGGCAATCGGCAATAGGTGCAGGAGTAGGCCATTCGGCCCTTCGAGCCAGCACCGCCATTCAATGTGATCATGGCTGATCATCCCCGTTCCTGCCTTCTCCACATATCCCCTGACTCCGCTATTTTTAAGAGCCCCATCTAGCTCTCTCTTGAAAGCATCCAGAGAACCTGCCTCCACCGCCCTCTGAGGCAAAGAATTCCACAGACTCACCACTCTCTGTGAGAAAAAGTGTTTCCTCGTCTCCGTTCTAAAGGGCTTACTTTAGACCGTGGCCCCTGGTTCTGGACTATGTTTACATTTACCATTTACCAAGCCAATTTACCTATTGTACGTCGTTGGAGTGCGGGAGGAAGCCGAAGATCTCGGAGAAAACCCACGTAGGAAACGGGGAGAACGTACAAACGCCGGTCAGAGAGCATCCGTAGTCAGGTGTCCGCGCCACCGTGCCGTGTAAAATTAAACTCCCCGTCGGGGAATTGAACCCCGGTCTCCCGCGTGACAGGCGGGGATACTCACCACTATACTAACGAGGAACTGATATACATGTTCATTTTTATTCGTCTTTATCTTTATCTTTATTGTTATTGTCTTTATTTTTAAGTTTGGTATAACTTGAACAGTTGTGCTTAGCCACTGAGCATCGCCCAGTGGAAAATGAGATCTAAAAAAAATGCATGATGTTTCTTCTGGATTCGGGAATCATGGAAGTGAGCATCTGATACTTCGGTTACAAGAAAAACATAGAAACATAGAAAATAGGTGCAGGAGGAGGCAATTCGGCCCTTCGAGCCAGCACCACCATTCATTGTGATCATGGCTGATCGTCCCCAATCAATAACCCGTGCCTGCCTTCTCCCCATATCCATTGACTAAACTAGCCCCTAGAGTTCTATCTAACTCTCTCTTAAATCCATCCAGTGACTTGGCACCCACTGCCCTCTGTGGCAGGGAATTCCATAAATTCACAACTCTCTGGGTGAAAATGTTTTTTTCTCACCTCAGTCTTAAAATGACCTCCCCTTTATTCTAAGACTATGGCCCCTAGTTCTGGACTCGCCCAACATTGGGAACATTTTTCTTGCATCTAGCTTGTCCAGTCCTTTTATAATCTATATTACTAAAACTCTATTCTTGACCGGTTTTGGCTTTATGTGCTGCGGTTTCCGAGAGTACGCCGCCACCTACGGCCGTCATTGTTGGTCACCTCGCTCCCCCTTCGCCGCATGTGTGCCGAGGATTTTTCCCGTCGATGAAAATTGACAGAGATATTAATGTTTTTACAACATTTCCCATTCTCTCTGCTGCCCCTGCTGGAGGGAGGGAGAAGGACTATAAAACCAGGAAGTGGTGTGCCTCAATCAGTCTCTGCAAGAGGTGTGCCTCAATCAGTCTCTGCAAGTGGTGTGCCTCAATCAGAGCTTTGAATGACACTGACAAATGTCTACAGCACTGTGAGTACCCTTAATTTGGTTTGAAAATGAAAATATGGTTAGAGGTAAAAAAGCACTGCCTGCAAATGGTTGTTTGGGTTGAAGTAAAAAGGCCCTCTCTCTTCCCCCTCCTCCCTCTCCTCTACCCTCCCTCTCCTCTCCCCCCTCTCCTCTCCCCTCTCCACTGCCCCTCTCATCTCCCCCTCCTCTCCCCCTCTCTCCCCCTCTCCTCTGCCCCCCTCTCCTCTCCCCCCACTCCTCTCCCCCGCTCTCCTCTCCCCCGCTCTCCTATCCCCCCCTCTCTCCCCCCTCTCCTCCTCCCCCCTCTCCTCCAATCCCCCCCTCTCCTCCCCCCCACCTCCCCCACCTCTCCTCCCCCCTCCACCCCCTCCCCCACCGTCCCTCCCCTAAACCCCCCTCCCCTCCACACACCCCTGCCTTCTCCCTGCTCCCCACCTCTTCCCGCCCCTCATCTAACCCCCCTCTCAGCACTCCCTCTCTCTCCCCCCTCTCTCCCCTCTCTCTCTCTCCCCCCCCTCTCCTCCCCCCTCTCTCCTCCCCCCCCTCTCTCTCCCCCCTCCTCCCCTCTATTAGCGTGAGTGCGGGAGGGGGGGGGGGGTAGTTAGTGTGTGATGCTGCATGCCGCCTCCCCCCCCCACAACCGCACGTTGGGGGAACAGACCCAACGGGTCTGCACTTGGTCTAGTTTTATATGTTTCTATAAGATATCCCCTCATCCTTCTAAACTCCAGTGAATACAAGCCTAGTCTTTTCAATCTTTCCTCATATGACAGTCCCTCCATCCCAAGGATCAATCTCGTGAACCTACGCGAGGGCCTTGATAAAATTGTCCCAAATATGGAACGAGCTGTTAGTGAAAGCTGTCGGAGCCGGTCCAATACAATGTTTAAAACCTCTAGACAGGTACACGGAGAGAAAGTATTTAAAGGGGGGTGGGCCAAACGCAGGCATATGGGGCGAGTTTAGTTAGATATATTTCTTGGCATGGAGGAGCGGAATCCGAAGGGCATGTTTTTGTGCTGTACGATCCATTGCGTCTATAAATAGCGCGCCCATTGTACGACTGGAGTATTTCATGTTCTGTGTAGGGAGTCGGCTTTTTATTGTGTTTCCAGGATTAGCCAGTATTGGATATCCTTTCGGAACCCAAGAGCATTTTGTTTGAACGATAAACAAAGGCTTGTTTTGTTGTATCGGTTGCTGCGAGGGTTTGGAATGTTTAATTTTAGCACATGGAACAATGTTGACATCCGCTCGATCCCCGCTGCAGAATTACCGGACACTGTGCAAGTTCGATCTGTTGTAGGATGGGGACATCAAGTGGACGGATGAAGTTGTGCAACCGAGCGTGAAACGACTATTTAGTAAATGAATGGATTCGTTTTGGGACAATTTCATCAGCCCGCCGCGTTTCCTTTTGTAACTTCTTTTACAATGTCACCCATTCCATCTATCCTGAGATGCTCACTTCTCTGGCTCCCCAATCCAGAGGAAATATCAAGCGTTTTTTGTCTATTTTTTTCAGTGGGCAGTGCTCTGCGAGGAAGTACAACTGCTCAAGTTATACCAAACTTCAGAAAAAGATGAACAATGTGGATACAACGAACTGCTTGAGTCTTGAGTAAAACACAAAGTGCTGGTGTAATTCCGGTGTCAGACAGAATTTCCGGAATCCATCGATAGCAGACGCTTCAGGTCTCGTCCCTTTTTCACACTAATTAGTGGACAAAGAGAAAGCTGGAAAAGAGGTGGAGGCTGCAAAGTGATCGGTGGAAAATAGACAAAACATGCTGTGGTTACTCAGCGGTACATCAAGGCAACATCTCTGGATATAAGGAATGGGTGACGTTTCGGGTTGAGACCCTTCTCCAGACTGACAGTCAAGAGAGAGGGAGACATCAAGATATGGAAGGGTAAGGTGAGAGAGATCAAACGGGACCATTAATCAAGGAACAAGTGGAATAGATCATAGTTAGCTAGGGGAAGGTGACAACGAGGCATAACAAAGTCCAATTTAATCAGGAACACTGTCAAACTAGACGGATAACTAGGACGGAGAGGGAAAGCAAGGGTTACTTGAAGTTAGATAAGTCAATATTCATTCCGCTAGTTTGAAAGCCGGCCACGCGAAATATGAGGTGCTGTACCTCCAATTTGCGTTGGGCCTCATCCTGACAGTGGAGGAGGCCCAGGACGGAAAGGTCTGTATGGGATTGGGAGGGGGAGTGAAGGTGTTCGATCCTGAGTACAAATGCTGTCTGAACGGTGTTTCTACGATCTCCCCGTGACTCTGGTTTTCCACGGGTGCCTCCTCTTTATTCTTAGACTGTGGCCCCTGGTTCTGGACTCGCCCAACATTAGGGACAAAAATTCCTACATCTAGCTTGACCAGTCCTTTTATAATTTTATGTTTCTATAAGATACCCCCTCATCCTTCTAAACTCCAGTGAATACACGCCTAGTCTTTTCAATCTTTCCTCATATGACAGTTCCGCCATCCCACGGATCAATCTTGTGAACCAACGCTGCACCGCCTCAATCACAAGGATGTCCTTCCTCAAATTGGGAGACCAAAATTGTGCACATTACTCCAGATGTGGTCCAGAGCCCTATACAACTGCAGAAGAACCTCTTTACTCCTATACTGAAATCCTCTTGTTATGGCCAACATTCCATTAGCTTTCTTCACTGCCTGCTGTACCTGTAAGCCAACTTTCTGTGACCGGTGTACAAGGACGCCCAGGTCTCGCTGCACCTCCCCCTTACCTAGCATAACCCCATTGAGATAATAAGCTGCCCCCTTGTTTTGCCGCCAAAGTGGATAACCTCACATTTTTCTATATTATACTGCATCTGCCACACATCTGCCCACTCACTCAACCTGTCCAGGTCACCTTGCAACCTCATAACATCCTCTTCACAGTTCACACTTACTAGTGTTGCTCCTAATTCCCTCTTCCAAATCATTAATATAACAGTTAAACAGGTAAACAGTTGCGGCCCCACCACCGAACCTTGCGGCACTCCACTCGCCACTGCCTGCCATTCTGAAAACGACCAGATCACTCCTACTCTTTGCTTCCGGTCTGCCAACCAATTTTCTATCCATGTCAACACCCTACCCCCAATACCATGTACTCTACTTTTAGTCACCAGTCTTCCGTGCGGGACCTTGTCAAAGGGTTTCTGAAAGTCTAGATACACTTCATCCACTGGCACCCCTTCATCCGTTTTACTTGTCATATCCTCAAAAAATTCCAGAAGATTAGTCAAGCATGATTTCCCTTTCATAAATCCATGCTGACTTGGACTAATCCTTTTACTGCTATCCAAATGTCCCATTATACCTCTTTAATATTTGACTCCAGCATCTTTCCCACCACCGAAGTCAGGCTAACTGGTCTGTAATTCCTCGTTTTCTCTCTCGCTCCTTTCTTGAAAAGTGGGATAACATTAGGTATCCTCCAATCCACAGGAATTGATCCTGAATCTATTGGACATTGGAAAATGATCACCAATGCGTCCACTATTTCTAGGACCACCTCCCTGAGGACTCTGGGATGCAGACGGGTCGCCGTGTTGGAGCTCCCGTGTGCTGGGACTGCCGACTTTAACATCGTGTAGCTGTGGTCTGCGGAGCGTACAGCCGCGGCGGCGCTGACTTTAAACACCGTTCAAAGAGCTTGGGATCGTTCGCCGAGATCGTCAGTGTTGGAGCTACTGTGGACTTCGGGAGCCGCGGTCTCCGGAGGCAAGCGGCCGTTTCGAAACTCCAAGCCGCTGAGAGAGTGTCTTCCGACGCCGGAGTGCCATTATTACGGCGAGAGGAACTAAAACATCGGGCTGCCGTAGCGGCGACTGCGGAGGCCTCAAATAGGCCCCGACCACGGGTGAACATGGAGGAAATGGACTGAACTTTGCTGCCTTCCCTCACAGAGGGAAACGTTGATCCCGCTGTGGGAGGATGTTTTTTATGTTTAATGTTAAATTCTATAATGTTATGTTTAATTTACTGGTGTGCTGCAATAGGAACTCAAATTTCACCGCACCAATTGGTGTATGTGACAATAAATGTCCTTTGTCCTTTGTCCTTTACGTTGATGTAGCACTAAGAAAATGTCACTGAATGCCGCCGAAACGAATGTGGAATAACTTTCAAAGCTAGTAGGCTGTGGACCGAGCATCAAAAATGTGTCTAGAATGTGTCTAGACCCAAGTCACCAAACTACATGAAATTTCCCACAATTTAGATGAAATATAATTGAGAAGGATGTCATAACTCGTCATTGCCAAACCTTGCACATTAATTAATTAATTAAACTAATTAGAAATTGAGATCGGGAAAATAAACGCCATCTACTGGCCAATGCCTGTATTACATCATGGGCAGCCTATTTCCGTGTTGCAGTCCATTTAAACTATATATTATTATTCCAATATATATATATATATATATATATATATATATATATATATATATATATATATATAACCTGTAAATATGAATGTAGTCATATTTTGTGTGGACAGGCTCTGAAGAGTGGTGGGGCAGAAGCTACAGAAAAAAAATCTCATATTACTTAGGTCTGCATGGACTTCAATTCATAAAATGTCAATCTTTTCTTAATGTCAATGAGACTGACACTGTAATTTACTGCCATAGATAAGACTTCAAGTTCAAGTGCAGGAGCAGAGGGTGCAGAATAGCTAGAGAAAGAAACATCTCACAGTACCTAGGTCTGCATGGACTTCAATTCATACAATTTTAACCTCTTCTTAATGTTAATAAATTTTGTTAATTAATAATAATTAATACATTAATTAATAATTTTTAATAAATAATGTTAATTAATCTTAATAAAATTCCACCTCCGGTTTAAATTCCATTTGGAATATTTTGGAGGACCAAGAAACCAAGAAGAATGTTAATGAGAATAACAATAGGTTACTACCATAGAAAAACTAGTTAAAGTTCACATATCACCAATTCATTTCTACAGAAACATTAACCATTTCTGACCATTTCGCACGGCAATGGAAACCTACAAAGTGCGATCGATATCCCTCCGTTTTTCTCCCGTTGTCGGTGCCTGAAAACGGCCGCTGCAGATGGCACTATGTACAGCCTCTCCCCCCCCCCCCCTTCTCCCCCCCCCCCTTCCACCCCCCCTCCCCCCCCCCCCCCCGCCCGCGGAGATGTCCGCGGCTCCGCGTTCGCGAATCGACCGCTTATTAATTGAGACCGCGGCTTCACTATACCGCGGGTACCTAGGCCCCGCGATCGGAGCACTTTTTCCCGGTAAGTTATCGCAGGCAGCTCCGAGATTAGCTGTTCAAGACTTATTACTCTACAACAGGCTGGCATTAGTGACAATGTTTAATTGACTGTGTTTTGGAAACATATAGTTTAGGCCCTCAACTTCATGAATGAATGAGTGAATGAATAAGGAATGAATGAATGAATGAATGAATGTAGTAAGTGAATGAATGAATTGATTCACATTATAAAAGGGTGCAATTAAATTAATTAAAGTCCATACAGATAGAATTTCATAAATTCAGACTTTAGATCTTACCTTTCAGAGAGTTGATTCCTGGCTGTCTTAATCTTTGTGTTCCAGCACCTCAGCAGCGACTTTGCTTTCAAGACTTTCTTGCACTTCCATCCACTTAGCAGCATTTCCTTCAGCCTTTTTTTAATACTTTTCTCACTAAATTCAATTACCTTGCTGCAACTTTCCACGACATTTATTCCACAGAACAACAAATCGGAATCTCCAGTAAAACAGGCATCAGTGAAGTCCCCTCAGCCATTTTGTGTGCTAGCCTGAAGCAGAGCGCGTGATTGGCCAACTGGCATACAACTCAATGTTAAACGTGCTTTGATTGGACTAAAAATTACCCGAAAATTCCCGGTTTTCCTCTAATTTAATAAAAATGTGCAAGTCTTGTTCATGAAGAGTTTCACGGGTGATTTATATGATTTTTTTACACAATATGTGAAAATTTCATGTAGTTTGGTGACTTGGGTCACGAAACTGCAGAATAAAGCTCCTCGGCCCACAGCCTATAGGGAGGGAATGGTCTGAGGTGCGAGATGAACTGGACAAGTAGAGAACGTTGTGTGGAAGAAAGGGAGCAAAACGCTTCACGCTTCTGGCTATTGACCAAACATTGTTCGGCGACACTTGGCATTATCACCTGGTGAACAAATTGATTATTTCAGCTGCGTTTCATTGAGTCATGGTATAGGATGTTGCTCAAAACAAGAACTATACGGAAAAAAGTCAGGTTATCATTTTACGAGGTCTTATGCCGCTGGATGTCACTACGCTTAAATTAAAAGTTAGGAGGCCAGTAAAGGCAACTTAGTTAGTAAATACAACTGACTATTGACGTTGCGAGGTCATGTTGCAGTGGTATAAGATGTTGATGAGGCCGCATTTAGAGTATTGTGTTCTGTTCTGGGCAGCATCTTATAGGAAAGATGGAAAGGGTACATAGAAGATTTACGAGGGTGCTGCCAGGATCAGAGGGTCTGAGGGAGAGGTTGAGTAGGCTGAGCCTCTATTCCTTGGAGCGGAGGACGATGAGGGGTAATCTTATAGAGGTGTATAAAGTCATGAGATGAATAGGTCGGGTAGATGCACAGTCTCTTGCCCAGAGTAGGTGAATCGATGACCATTGGTTTAAAGTGAAGGGGTAAGGATTTCATAGGAATCTGAGGGGTAGCTTTTCCACATAAAGGGTGATGGGAGTATGCAACATCCTGCTACAGGAGGTAGTTGAGGAAGGGACTATCACACCATTTAAAAGCAGTAAGATAGGTACATAGATAGGACAGGTTTGGAGAGATATGGACCAAACGCGGGCAGGTGGGACTTGTGTAGCTGGGACATGTTGGCCGGTGTAGGCAAGCTGTGGATGGTTCCACGCTGCATCACTCTATGACTCCGGGACTCGATCTTAAAGTAAATAATGAAAAATGTTGCCAGTGTTTCATGGCGAAGAATAACACAAATACAGATTTGAATGTAATGCTTAACAAGACATTGGCATCTTCTAAAGAAGGTCCATCTGTCTCCTCAGATTCTGGCGAACTTCTACCGCTGCACCATCGAGAGCATCCTTACCAACTGTGTCACAGTATGGTATGGCTACTGCTGTCTCCGACCGGAAAGCACTGCAGAGGGTGATGAAAACTGCCCAACGCATCACCGGTTCCTCACTCCCCTCCATTGAGTCTGTCCAGAGCAAGCGATGTCTGCGAAGGGCGCGCAGCATCGTCAAGGACTGCTCTCACCCCAGCCATAGACTGTTTACCCTCCTCCCATTCGGGAGGCGCTGCACGTCTCTCCGTTGCCGGACCAGCAAGTTCAGGAATAGCTTCTTCCCTGCGGCTGTTACACAACTTAACTCTGCACCTTGGTGAATGCCAGTCACCCCCCCCCCCACCGGACACTCCTTCCCCCAGAAAAAATGCACTATTGCTAATATATATACATATTTATATTTTACTGCTCATTATTCTATGTTCGCTCATCTGGGTGAGATGCTAACTGCATTTCGTTGTCTCTGCACTGTATCGCGCAGTATTTTTCTCGGCATTTGAGGCACAAATCTACCGCAATGTGAACGTTCTAAACCAGCGCGTTCCACAGGATCCCGCTAGAAAGCTGATTTAAATGGGCATTTATTTACAGCAATTGAACACTGAATTCCTTCCATTTGGCCTATAAATTAATGTAAATGAGATTTTAAAATCATGTTTTATTGTGAATTATTTGTGAATATTAATTGGACATTTAGGCTATTTAAAAATGTTAATCATTTATTAAGAAATGGATAGATGTTGAGATCTAGTAATTGAAGTCTGAAATTAGCTACAATTAGGTAACTAACTAATTATATGCTTTAATTTCAGGTCATCCAAGTAAGATTATTTTATATTTGTTTCAGAATGCTTCAATCTATGATAACTGAAAATTTCATTCAGTTCTCTTAATTTTTAAGAGAGTTATGGGCTTTTGACTGTTCACGATCACAACTTTTTTGTTATGTCCATAGAAAATCAATAGGGAACAAGATGCTCATTTCCGAGTATGAAAATGGCCATAACTTTTTAAATACTTGAGATATGAAAGTGAATTAGATGTCAAATTAAACTTATTTTTATGCTTTATCTGAACCTGAATCTGAATCAACATTGAAAGTGATCTGGCAAAAATGGGGGATTAGCCTAAGAAACATTGCAGAAGTAAAGGTTTAGTTTAGTTTAGATTATCATTGTCACGTGTACCAAGGTGCAGCTTTAACTTTTTAGCTGCGTGCTATCCAGTAAAAAAAGACGATACATGGGTACAAGTAAGCTGCTAACAATGTACAGCTAAAGGAGAAAGGGTACAACAAATAGTTTAAGATAACATTCGATCAAGTCTAAAAGGAGATTAATGTACGTAGAAACACAAGGGCACAAAGTGCTGCAATCATTCAGCAAGGCAGCCAACATCTCGGGAGAACATGGAAGATAAAACACAAGGCCCACCGCCAAACGTCCGACGGGGTGGTCGGGATTTCCAGTGGGAGAAGTCCGGTTGTTTCTGGGCAAACGGAGCTAGAAGAGTTGATCTTCAGTCGGACGAATACTCCAACTGGTTTCGTGAACATGACTCCGTGTTTTTCACACGTGAATCTAGAATCACGAGTCGTACAGCATGGAAGTAGGCTCTCGCCCCAAATTATCCATGCTGATAACGTCGGATACAAAATGCTGGAGTAATTCTGCGGGCCCGGCAGCATCTGTGGAGAAGAATGACATGTGACGTTTCGGGTCGGGACTGTTCTCCAGAAAAAGTTGCCTCCCCGAGCAACTCCCATTTACCCGCATTTGGCCCATATCCCTCTCAGTCATCCATGTCCATGTACCGGTTTTCATGTATTTTAAACTTCGTAGTTATGCTCGCCTCTAACACCGCCACTATCATTTTTTTTCGATATAGCCTGTGACAAAGTTGTGCATCAGATCTTCGTTAGTTTTTTCCACTTTCAACTTAGATCGATGCCCCCTGGTTTTTAACACGACTACCCCCGTCAAAATGACTGCGACCGCTCAGTTAGTATTCGCCGCTCATAGTTTTATTAACTCATGTCAGGCCCTAAAAACAAAAGCCGTCGCATTCTAATCCCTCCGCGTAACTGCAGTCAACCAGTCCAGGTATCACCCGAGTGAGTCGTTTCTGAACGCTGTTCAGGTACATGATATTCCTCCTACAGCTGAGTACTGGAACTCAGCTTCCTACTAACTGAGTACAAACACTCTAATGCTGGTTTGGGTGCGCTGCTATCATCGGAGGTGGATGGAGATGATTTTGAGATGCACAGTGCCCCGTGATACTTGGTTCCAACGGGAAAAGAGTGGCGTAAACTCTCCCCTTTCCATGAAGACAGACATTACTTCCCTTGCTAACTTAAATTGCCTTACAGAATTTGACGAAAAAAACGTGCTACGCGTAATGTTATAAATTCTGCTTATTTGTAGTTGATTCTTCCTGTTATATAAAATATTGATCCAAAAGATCGTTCCATTTACGTGGTTCAAACCATTTTTGGTTCCAACCAAAATAATTCGCGACAATAATAATTCTTTAACAGGATGAAAAACAACATTACAATCAATCGCTTGTGCAATATCCCACAAGGTGCAATGAGTGAAATTCATTGCAATTAGTAAAAATAGTTTATGGTAAGTGTTTGTTCAGTAGGGTGTGCCTGATGTGTTGGCCATACTAATTGCCTCAGTGAAATTCCCTTTCTTGTATAAGAGTTTGTTAAACCAATGCCCATACACACAGTGAGTAGAGTCGTTGAGTACAACTGATCGGTGTCTCGCACGGAGAATGGGATATCCAGCAATTTACCACATTGTGAGGATTTTCTATCCTGTGCTTGCAGCGGTTGGTACCCCGGGTAAGATGGCGGAGTTGAATACAATGCGTTAGTTTTGTTCTTCTTGCTGTACCACATGTAGAGAACAGAAGTCGCATTCGCACGTCGCGTTTCAATGACGCATTTAGAGTCTCTGGGTCTTCAGAGTTTTCAGACTTCAGATTTTTTATTTTAATATGTACATTGATTCTTTTGACGATCGGTTATTCCGTTAATTGCATCAATTAAATCGGTGTTAATATTGTCAATTTGCCAGCATTCTCTCTTCGTAACTTTCCTTTGCATTCTTGGCGCATTTTCTTGTAGGCCTGGGTATCACTCGGTAGAGAAACATGAAACAAAATAGTCAACGAAGAGGTTCCCGGCGATGAATTCTCCTTTTTATATCCGATACGCTGGACATGAGAAATCCCATTTGCCTAAATGTTTTCAATTTCATCTGTATCAGGAAAGGTCTCTCGGTTTTCCCCTTTGACTGTTTTATTTACCAGAAGAAACAGATTATCTCTGATCACGTTATCACTACCATCAATGCTCACAACGCATTTTCAGCACCGACGCCAGGCCAGGTCTCGATGACTGAGGCGGTCATTTGCTTACATAGAAACATAGAAACATAGAAAACAGGTGCAGGAGTAGGCTATTCGCCCCTTCGAGCCAGCACCGCCATCGGGAACATAATTCCTGCTTCCTCAGATTAGGAGACCAAAACTGTACACAATACTCCAGGTATGGTCTCACCAAGACCCTGTACAACTGCAGTAGAACCCCCCTGCTCCTATACTCACCGGTAAGTACGCCGTGGACATCAGAAACTCTGCTCTAAACTGCCGAGAAAATGCCGGCGGAACGGCCACTGCGGACCGCCGTAATAGTGGTCCAGGTGGAGGGCAGCGGCGGAGCGCTGACCGACAGGATTCTCACTCTACCATAGAAACATAGACACATAGAAACATAGACAATAGGTGCAGGAGGAGGCCATTTGGCCCTTCGAGCCACCACCACCATTTATTGTGATCATGGCTGATCGTCCCCAATCAATAACCCGTGCCTGCCTTCTCCCCATATCCCTTGATTCCACCAGCTGGTGTTCAGTAATGGCCCCCTTTTGGACCATTCCAGTCCAGCCTGATCCGACACCGAGTTAGAAGAAGGAAACCATTCAAACCGCCATACGGCATTGTCAACATTTACATAAAATAAAACGGACCAGGTTTGGTGATCCTGGAGCTAACTTGTTATTATTTTTTTCATCTTTGCAGTTAATTTAACGGCAATTGTGATCCTCTCACGTGGAAAGTGCGGCCTCTCCAAATGCATCACCCGTTACCTTGTGGGAATGGCAACAGCAGATCTAATGGTGGTTCTCGTTGTTGGTGTGGTGGAGCAGATCAATTATATCTATATTTATGCCAATTTCTTACTCATCACTCCGCTCTGCGCCCTGACACTTGTACTGAGGGTTGTAACTATGGACTGTTCTGTCTGGTTGACGGTGGGGTTCACGTTCGATCGCTTTATCGCAATATGTTGTCATACGTTTCGTGAACGGTACTGCAGCGAAAAAACAGCCACGGTGGTTATAGCGACAGTGGTCGCAATTAGCTGTGCGAGGAGTGCTCCTTTTTACTTTGCGGTGGAGCCTTATGTCATAATTGACAATGTTCCTTGGCGAGGCTCCCTAAAGGCAGAATACTTTACTTCAGCCGGCTGGAAAGCCTACGAGTTACTTGATAGTATCTTAACACCGCTGCTACCGATTTGTTTAATTCTGTTGTTCAATGGGTTAACAATCAGACATATTATAGCTGCAAATAGGGTCCGGAAAGGACTTCGGAACAGCAGCGAGGATCAGAAGGATGCAGAAGTGGAGAACCGGAGAAAGTCAATGGTTTTGTTATTCGCTATATCAGCCAATTTCATATTATTTTGGATGCCCTATGTAGTATCATCTGTGAACTGGCAAACGCAAAATTATTTTTACATGGACAGATATTTTAACACCCCAACATATATTTTACAACAGTTAGGATACGTTTTGCAAATGCTCAGTATGTGCACGAACACGTGCATTTATACACTAACCCAAAGGAAATTCAGAGAACAACTGAAGCATGGAGTGAAATATCTGTTTACATTAAATGGGAAACTGTGTAAGTAATCTCATAGTAAAATGGGAACTTGAGTGAGTTTTGAAATAAATATTATAAATGATTCGTAGGGTTGTCAAGTATGCCGTTACTTTGTGGAAGCGCTTGCCTCACTGTTGGACACCAGTCCCACCAGCATGCGACTGCATGCGGCAAGCGCGACCTAACGTGGTCGCTTGAGCCGTACGGCCTCACGGGGCCGGTCCCACGTCGATCGCCGGAGCCGTATGGAGTTGTGCGGAGCTGGTCCCGACATCGCGCGGGGCCCCGAAAAACTGACGCTGTCCAAAAATTCCGCGCGGCAACGGCCTGTCGGCCCGCAGCCGCATTGAGGCCGTACGCACCGTCTCGACGCCATATGTACCGTCTCGATGCCATATGTACCATCTCGACGCCGTACGCACAGCCCCGACGCCGTACGCAGCCTAGCGCGAACTTCTCGCGGAATTTGCTCGAACTTCACGTCAACTCGTACGGGACCACTCGACCTCCGTGCAGTCGCATGCTGGTGTGACAGGCCCTTAAGGTAGACAGCATTGTTACCTCGGGAAACTGTGCCAACGAAATAAATGGTGCTGCCATGATGGTTACATTTACACCATTGTATTCCAAAACACTGGGTTATCGATTCCTGCGACATTTACCACCCTATCTACATGAGATTCCACTTTCATGGAACTGTGCACAGTTATTCCCAGATCCCTCTGTTCACCTACATTCTTCAATTCCCTACCATTTACCATGTACGTCCTATTTTGATTTGTCCTGCCAAGATGTAGCACCTCACACTTATCAGCATTAAACTCCATCTGCCATCTTTCAGCCCACTCTTCCAACTGGCATAAATCTCTCTGTAGACTTTGAAACTCTTCTTCATTACCCGCAACCCCACCTATCTTAGTATCATCTGCATACTTACTAATCCAATTTACCACACCATCGTCCAGATCATTGATGTACATGACAAACAACAGTGGACCCAACACAGATCCCTGTGGCACCCCACTCGTCACTGGCCTCCAACCTGACAAACAACCATCCACCATTACTCTCTGGCATCTCCCATTCAGCCACTGTTGAATCCATCTTGCTACTCCACCATTAATACCCAACCATTGAACCTTCTTAACCAACCTTCCATGAGGAACCTTGTCAAAGGCCTTACTGAAGTCCATATACACAACATCCACTGCTTTACCCTCATCAATTTCCCGAGTAACATCTTCAAAAAATTCAAGGAGATTAGTTAAACATGACCTTCCAGGCACAAATCCATGTTGACTGTTCCTAATCAGACCCTGTTTATCCAGATGCTTATATATATTATCTCTAAGTATTCTTTCCATTAATTTGCCCACCACTGACGTCAAACTAATAGGTCTATAATTGCTAGGTTTACTCTTAGACCCCTTTTTAAACAATGGAACAACATGCGCAGTCCGCCAATCCTCCGGCACTATTCCCGTTTCTAATGACATTTGAAATATTTCTGCCATAGCCCCTGCTATTTCTACACTAACTTCCCCCAATGTCCTAGGGAATATCCTGTCCGGACCTGGAGACTTATCCACTTTTATATTTCTCAAAAGTGTCAGTACTTCCTCTTCTTTGATCCTCATAGTTTCCATAGCTACTCTACTTGTTTCCCTTACCTCACATAATTCAATATCCTTCTCCTTGGTGAATACCGAAGAAAAGACACTGTTCAATATCTCCCCCATCTCTTTTGGCTCTGCAGATAGTTGGCCACTCTGACTCTCTAATGGACCAATTTTATCCCTCGTTATCCTTTTGCTATTAATATAGCGGTAGAAACCCTTCGGATTTACTTTCACCTTACTTGCCAAAGCAACCTCATATCTTCTTTTAGCTTTTCTAATTTCTTTCTTAAGATTCTTTTTACATTCTTTATACTCCTCAAGCACCCCATTTACTCCATGCTGCCTATAACTATTGTAAATCTCCCTCTTTTTCCGAACCAAGTGTCCAATTTCCCTTGAAAACCATGGCTCTTTACAATTTTTACGATTTCCTTTCAACCGAACAGGGACATAAAGATTCTGTACTCTTAAAATTTCACCTTTAAATGTACTCCATTTCTCTTCCACATCTTTCCCATAAAACAAACTGTCCCAATTTACTCCTTTTAAATCCTTTCGCATCTCCTCAAAGTTAGCCTTTCTCCAATCAAAAATCTCAACCCTAGGTCCAGTTTTGTCCCTCTCCATAATTATATTGAAACTAATGGTATTGTGATCACTGGACCCGAACTGTTCCCCAACGCATACCTCTGCCACCTGACCCATCTCATTTCCTAACAGGAGGTCCAGTACCGCCCCTTCTCTAGTAGGTACTTCTATGTATTGTTGCAAAAAACTATCCTGCACACATTTTACAAACTCCAACCCATCCAGCCCATTTACAGAATGTGTTTCCCAGTCTATGTGTGGAAAATTGAAATCTCCCACAATCACTACCTTGTGCTTACTACTAATATCTGCAATCTCCTTACATATTTGCTCTTCCAATTCTCGCTCCCCATTTGGCGGTCTATAATACACCCCTATAAGTGTTGCTACCCCTTTCCCATTTCTCAGTTCCACCCAAATAGCCTCCCTAGACGAGCCCTCTAATCTATCCTGCCAAAGCACTGCTGTAATATCTTCCCTGATAAGCAATGCAACACCTCCACCTCTTGCCCCTCCAATTCTATCACACCTGAAGCAACGAAATCCTGGACTATTTAGTTTCCAATCACAGCCCTCCTGCAACCATGTTTCACTGATCGCCACAACATCATACTTCCAGGTGTCAATCCAGGCTCTAAGTTCATCCACTTTTCTTACAATGCTCCTAGCATTAAAATATACACATTTAAGAAACCCACCCTCTCTTATTCTCTGATTATTTTCTTTTTCTTCTCTCTCCCCTACATTTTGGGTCAGAGTGCTACCATTCTCTGCCCCCTGCTTCACACACTGACTGCTAGCTTTCCCAATTTGAGTCCCTCCCCCCAACCATACTAGTTTAAAGTCTCCCCAGTAGCCTTTGCAAATCTCCCCGCCAGGATATTGGTCCCCCTTGAGTTCAAGTGCAACCCGTCCTTTCTGTACAGGTCGCACCTTCCCCAAAAGAGGTCCCAATGATCCAGAAACTTGAATCCATACCCACTGCACCAGTCCCTCATCCACGCATTTATCCTCCACCTCGCTCCATTCCTACTCTCACTATCGCGTGGCACAGGCAGTAATCCTGAGATTGTTACCTTTCCAGTCCTTTTCCTTAACTCTCTACCTAACTCCCCAAATTCTTCTTTCAGGACCTCTTCTCTTTTTTTACCTATGTCGTTGGTACCTATATGCACCACAACCTCAGGCTCCTCTCCCTCCCATTTCAGGATTTCTTGGACACGTTCAGACACATCCCTGACCCTGGCACCAGGGAGGCAAACTACCATCCGGGACTCCTGTCTGCGTCCACAGAATCGCCTATCCGACCCCCTGACTATAGAGTCCCCTATTACAATTGCCCTCCCCTTCTTTTCCTTACCCTTCTGAGCAACCGGACCGGTCTTTGTGCCAGAGGCCCGGCCGCTGTCGCTGCCCCCAGGTAGGCTGTCTCCCCCACCCTTACTCAAACATGAGTACTTATTTTCAAGGTGTACAGCCACCGGGGTACTCACCAGTCCCTGCCTCTGCCCATTGCCCTTCCTAACTGTGACCCAGTTTTCTGTCTCCCGTGGTCTTGGAGTGACCACCTCCCTGTAACTCCTTTCTATGACCTCCTCGCTCTCCCTGAGCAGACAGAGGTCATCGAGTTGCTGCTCCAGGTTCCTAACGCGGTCCCTTAGGAGCCCCATCTCGACGCACCTGGCGCAGATGTGGACGTCTGGAGAGCACTCAGACTCCATGACCTCCCACATCTGACATCCAGAACAGTAAACTGCCCTGGCCCTCATTCTCCCCCTTATCCAAATACAATAAAGCCTTACAATTACAATACAATACAAGCCAATCAGCTGCTTCCTCTGATCCTCGTCCACCAATCAGAGGCTTCCACCAATCAGAGGCTTCCACCAGAATCCTTCTCTGGAAGTGAGATGGAACGTTACAGATTTGGGTAACTCACAGCTGCAGGTACAGTGCACATTATTCTTTGGTAAGTGGAGAAATATTACTTACAAGTGAATATCAGGCGTTAAATTAAATGACACTAAATCTGTCGGGTTTTCATGCAAATAGTGCAAACACGGTTAACCATTGCTTATTCGGCGCGGATAATGAACCTCTTTACGCAACTGAGAGCTACAAAATGAAAACCCTGTCTCACACAGGGATGTTTGCGTTATGGAGCATTTCCTGTACATATGTAATGTGAGGGGGCTAATCGCTGACATGGCATGAGAGGGGTCTGATGTCAGAGGTGCGCCTGTGGCATGTAAAAAAACGCTCGCCCATGTAAAACGGCATAACTGACGAACCATTTGAGGGGCACAATGATTTAAACGGTCTGCGCTCTTCTCGGGATTATCTCGTTCCGCAGGGATGTATCCGGGCCTAACTGATGATGAAAAGGCGCCGCCAATCTTCATACACCACTCTTCCCTCATTCATCTAAGCTTTCACTTATTGGATTATGAACATTTCGATTCCCCCTAATGACGAATAGATCATTTGAATAAGTTGCTGGTTGTTGATTTGAGTACAGGTCACATAACCCTCGGAATAATACCGCTTTATTGTATTTAAAACTCAGACAGCAAAAGTAATTAGGATAAATAAGGGAATTTAGGACAAGATAATGTCTTTGATCTGCCAAATAGTGTTCGACCTGAAATGTTAATCCAATTTGTCTTCACTAGTGCACCATCACGTGTTAGTATTTCTAGCATTCTTGCGTTATTAAAATGAATCCTGTTTCAGATTGTCGGCATTTTTTGTGTGTCCTGTCTCTGATAGAAGCGTTCTCTTTGATTTTCCGACTGTAAAATTCTTAAATTGCCAGAGTGGCGATTGACGTATTTTCATACATTATGGGGAAATCCGCAGAAATAAAAACAATAACAAGATTGAATGGGAAATGTTTAGAGGACTAGTGGTCAAACATGTGCAATTGGCTTTCCTGGGGCATATTGATCTTAGAAATGGGCCAAGGGGGCTTGTTCAATGTTATATAACTCCATATGTCTAATTTAGTATTGAATCTTCTTCCTGTGCTCAGTCTCCTCATTATTTGATATCCGGCCCATTACGATGCGAATTTGTAAATTGTGTGGGATGTGTACATGATTGCACAGTCGTGGAAGTATAAGCAGTGTGGACAAGGGCTGTGAACACATCTTTGCAGAGCACAAGTGTGGAAGATTACCGTAGAGGCTGATTCATCACCTACCCTTACTGGCTGTGGTCTGTTGGTCAAGAAAGCGTGGATCCAGTCAGAGGGGAGGGTGTGTCGGAAAGAACTGCAGATGCTGGTTTAAATCGAAGTTAGACACACAATTCTGGAGTAAATCAGCGGGGCAGGCAGCATCTCTGGAGAGAAGGAATGGGTGACGTTTCGGGTCGAGACCCTTCTTCAGACTTATGTCGGGGAATGGGTGGGACAAAGATAGAATGTAGTATGATACAGTAAGACTGGTGGGAGAACTGGGAAGGGGGGGGGGGGGGGGGGGTGGGGTCGAGTGAAAGAGAAAGCAAGGGCTAATTGAAGTTAGAGAAGTCAATGTTCATACCGCTGGGGTGTAAGCTGCCCAAGCGAAATATGAGCTGCTGTTCCTCCAATTTGTGCTGGGCCTCACTCTGACAATGGAGGAAGTCCAGGACTGAAAGGTCAGATTGGGAATGGGATGGGAAGTTAAAGTGCTGAGCAATCGGGAGATCAGGTAGGTTAACGCGGTCTGAACGGAGGTGTTCAGCGAAATGATCGCCGAGCCTGAACCTGGTCTCGCCGATGTACAGAAGCTGACTCCTGGAACAGCGGATACAATAGATGAGGTTGGAGGAGGTGCAAGTAAACGTTTGCCTCACCTGAAAAGATTGTCGGGGTCCTTGGATGGAGTCGAGGGGGGGGGGGGGGGGGTAGGTAAAGGGACAGGTGTTGCATCTCCTGCGGTTGCAGGGATATGGGGAAGGAGTAGTTTGGGTGGGAAGGGATAGAGGAGAGCGTTGACTTCAAGTTCCACGACTTTGGAGAAGCTTGGATGGGACCATGCTACTGAAAACAGATCTGTATATGAATACAAGTCTGCCGTTGGTGTCTCTCTTATCCAGCTATCAGTGGGAAAGGAAATAAAGCTTTCAGGTCAAGGATGTTCGTCAAATTTGCGATAGAAAGTCCATTTGTGCCCAACTCAACTATAGAAGATTTTTACATCCCGTGAAAACAAACTTCCCATCACCATTCATGCAACAACCTTCAGTCGACTACACATCACCTATTGTGATTGAACATATGGTAAACTGTTTGCAAAGGTTGGGCAAGCTAGGCTTGATCAATTGGAGTTTTGACATTTGAGAATTGAAGCAGCAGACCTGGACACAATTAAGTGGACCGAATGGTTTGTTCTTGTGGGAACGTCCAAAATCAAGGAAATCTGTGTAGACGCTCACAGTCTAAAATCCTGGTGGATCCCATCAGCAGCAGACTCATATTTTCACCTCAAGGCGTTTAATAAATGACGAGACCCAGAGAATGCAGACGCTGGAATCTTCAGCCAAAAACAAAAGGCAAGCTATTGGCGGACTCAGCGTGTCAGTAATCCGAGGCAATCTTTCGCACGTCCCCCTAAAAATGTACACCCCCCCTTTAATTAAGACGCACAAAAGCACATTGAGAATTGCAACTGCCGCCTCGAACTCCATGACCCTTTCATCTCTAACATGCCTTCCGTTCCCTTAATTATCCCGCTGCTTTAAATGTATAAGATGGAAACAGATACTCCAACAAACGAACGTCTACACGTGTAATGTCGAAATGATCGTGAATTGTTTCATCACGACATACTGCGATAGTTCGAACACAGATGGACTTAAGAGGCCCTGGAATGTTCCGGACCCAGCCCAGTTCATTACCGCGTGGAACTGACAAACGGCAGATGCTGTTAGAATCACATTAATTTGCCCTGAACGTACCCGAAACAATCTTTTGTCGCTTTTTGAAAAGTAGCCCTTCCATGGCTAAGGGAGCATCATCGGTAAAACATCGCAGTGTATGGAGGCGATAGGGAACTGCAGCATTACGTCTGCGCGCAGTATTGCAGGTCGGATGACACCATTTAGCTGTCAGATATAACTTTCTCAACTCTCTGATGGCGAGGTAACAAAACTGAGATTAGTTTAATTTAGTTTAGAGAAACAGCGCGTAAACAGGCCATTCGGCCCACCGAGTCCGTGCCGGCCGACCAGCGATTCCCGCACATTAACACTATCCTACACAATTTTACACCTATACCAAGGGAATTAACCTACAAATCTGTACGTATTTGGAGTGTGCGAGGAAATTGAAGATCTCGGAGAAAACCCACGCAGGTCACGGGGAAACGTACAAACCGCGTACAGTCAGCACCTGTTGCCAGGATCGAACCCGGGTCTCCGGCGCTGTAAACGCTGTAAGGCAGCGACTTTACCGCTGCGCCCTTTGGTCGGACCTCTTCGGGATTTTCCCCTCACTGAACAAAATGCGCGGTCACCAGTGTGGAGATGCCGGCGATTGGACCCAGGACTTCAAATGCAAAGCATTCGCTTTCCCACTGAGCTGCAGGTACGACGCAAGTGAGCTGTTTTAGAAGTACATTCCCTCCTGCACTTCTCCCACTGGACACAGACATTGAAACAGATTTAAAAAAACAGGCATAGGTTCTTCCAGCTTGGGCCACTATTCAGTATCAACATGGTTGATCATCCAGATGTACTTCCCTGTGCGCTTTCTCCCGATTCAGTAAGTAAGTAAGTAAGTAAGTAAGTCAGTAAGTAAGTCAGTAAGTAAGTAAGTAAGTAAGTAAGTAAGTAAGTAAGTAAGTAAGTAAGTAAGTAAGTAAGTAAGTAAGTAAGTAAGTAAGTAAGTAAGTAAGTAAGTAAGTAAGTAAGTAAGTAAGTCAGTAAGTCAGTAAGTAAGCCAGTAAGTAAGCCAGTAAGTAAGTAAGTAAGTAAGTAAGTAAGTCAGTAAGTAAGTAAGTAAGTCAGTAAGTAAGTAAGTAAGTCAGTAAGTAAGTAAGTAAGTCAGTAAGTCAGTAAGTAAGTAAGTAAGTCAGTAAGTAAGTAAGTAAGTAAGTAAGTAAGTAAGTAAGTAAGTAAGTAAGTAAGTAAGTAAGTAAGTAAGTAAGTAAGTAAGTAAGTAAGTAAGTAAGTAAGTAAGTAAGTAAGTCAGTAAGTAAGTCAGTAAGTCAGTAAGTAAGTAAGTCAGTAAGTAAGTAAGTAAGTAAGTAAGTAAGTAAGTAAGTAAGTAAGTAAGTAAGTAAGTAAGTAAGTAAGTAAGTAAGTAAGTAAGTAAGTAAGTAAGTAAGTAAGTAAGTAAGTAAGTCAGTAAGTCAGTAAGTAAGTAAGTAAGTAAGTAAGTAAGTAAGTAAGTAAGTAAGTAAGTCAGTAAGTAAGTAAGTAAGTAAGTAAGTAAGTCAGTAAGTAAGTAAGTAAGCAAGTCAGTAAATAAGTAAGTCAGTAAGTAAGTAAGTAAGTAAGTCAGTAAGTAAGTAAGTCAGTAAGTAAGTAAGTCAGTAAGTAAGTCAGTCAGTAAGTCAGTAAGTCAGTAAGTAAGTAAGTAAGTAAGTAAGTAAGTAAGTAAGTAAGTAAGTAAGTAAGTAAGTAAGTAAGTAAGTAAGTAAGTAAGTAAGTAAGTAAGTAAGTAAGTAAGTAAGTAAGTAAGTAAGTAAGTAAGTAAGTAAGTAAGTAAGTAAGTAAGTCTGTCTGCCTGTCTGTCTGTCTATTGGCCAAGTATTCACATACAAGGAATTCGCCTTGGTGCTCCGCCCACAAGTAACAACATGACATACAGTGACAGTTACGAATGACTCAGAAAACACTAAACATTATTAATAATAAAACATTAATGACAAAACACCATTGATCAAGCATGCGAACCAACAAAATACCAGATCAAAGGGAGGCTACAGATTTTTGGCTGTTGAGTAGAGCTACTACTCGTGGACAAAACTGTTTTTATGTCTGGCTGCGGAGTCGCCTTCCAGAGGAAGTGATTCAAAGGCAAGTTAAACACCAGGTCTGTGACTTAGATTTAAGATTACTAGTTGTATTTTAAAATTTGGGGCAGCGGAGCATAGAAACATAGATAGTTAAACATAGGTGCAAGAATAGGCCATTCGGCCCTTCGCGCCTGCACCGCCACTCAATATGATCATGGCTGATCATCCAACCCAGTATCCTGTACCTGCCTTCTCTCCATACCCCCTGATCCCTTTAGCCACAAGGGCCACATCCAACTCCCTCTTAAATATAGCCAATGAACTGGCCTCAACTACCTTCTGTGGCAGAGAATTCCACAGATTCACCACTCTCTGTGTGAAAAATGCTTTTCTCATCTCGGTCCTAAAATACTTCCCCCTTATCCTTAAACTCTGACCCCCTTGTTCTGGATTTCCCCAACATCGGGAACAATCTTCCTGCATCTAGCCTGTCCAACCCCTTAAGAATTTTGTAAGTTCTATAAGATCCCCCCTCAATCTTCAAAATTCTAGCGAGTACAAGCCGAGAGTATCCAACCTTTCTTCATATGAAAGTCCTGACATCCCAGGAATCAGTCTGGTGAACCTTCTCTGTATTCCCTCTATGGCAAGAATGTATTTCCTCAGATTAGGAGATCAAACCTGTACGCAATACTCCAGGTGTGGTCTCACCAAGACCCTGTACAACTGCAGTAGAACCTCCCTGCTCCTATACTCAAATCCTATTGCTATGAATGCTAACATGCCATTCGCTTTCTTCACTGACATATGAAGCCACAACATGAAGCCAATATTTCCATCAATCATAAGGGCTTTCTAGGGCGGAACAGTGGCGCAGTGGTAGGCTGCACTTCACAGCACCAGACACCTGAGTTCGATCTTGGCTACGGGTACTGTCTGTACTGAGCTCACGTTTCCTCCCACATTCCAAACACGCGCAGGTTTATCCGTTATCTATCTTCTGTAAATTGCTCCGTGTGTGGGAAATTGTGATAAAATGGGATTAAATAGATCTAGTGTAAACGTTTTACGGAGGGTTGGAATGGACTCAGTGCCCAGAGGGAGGCTGGTTCCACGCTGTATTACGCGCGTTATATAGAAAGAGAGAGAAACACTCACCAGATCAGGCACCGGTGAAACTTCTAGCAGGGAAACTGCAGTGGCAGATGGGAGGGCTCGCTGGATTCACTGCACATTGGGGAGAAAATAACCAAAACAACAACCTTTCTCTCATTGTCGACAAGGCAAAGGATATAGTGATCGACTTCAAGGAGCGAGGCGATACAGATACCGCGGTTTACATTGAGACACCGTGGTAGAGATGGTTGAATACCTTAGGTTCCTTGGTGTAAATGTCGCCAGCAACTTGTCCGCGAGTAGCCGTAACGAAGCAATGGCCAAGAACGCAGAGCAACTCCTCTACTTCGTCAGAAGTCCTAGGAGGTTCGGCATGTCCTAAACAGGGATCACCGACTTCTACAAATGCGCCGCAGGATGCAGTTTATCGGGATACATTGCAATTGAGGCAATTGTGAAACCACACACCTCTAGTTTCAAGTGGTGATTCTTCCCAGCTTTCATCAGGCAACTGAACCAACCTATCAACAATTAGAGAGCGACACTGTGCTGACATCTACATCATTTGAGACACTCGGGCTATTTTTAATCAAACTTGACTGGACGTTATCTTGCACTGTATGTTATTCCTTTTAACTGTACGCTGTGGATGTCTCGATTATAATCATGTATCGTCTTTGCACCGACTGGTGGATACACCAAAAATCGTCCCACTGTACCTCGGTGCACGTGGCAATAAACTATACTAAACTTCACTAAAACTGATTACATTTATTGGTGAAAAGGTTGCAATTACTCACTAACAGAGATCATCCATCCACGAGTAAAGCTGCCGGCCCTATTTCCATAGGAGCTACTGCTGAGACAATGCAAGAACGCCGGTGCCTCTGTGTTAACCCCCTCCCTCCACCCGTCCACAATACCATATATAACATATACCCATATAACAATTACAGCACAGAAACAGGCCATCTCGGCCCTTCTAGTCCGTGCCGAACACGTATTCTCCGCTAGTCCCATTTACCTGCACTCAGACCATAACCCTCCATTCCTTTCCCGTCCATATAACTATCCAATTTATTTTTAAATGATAAAATCGAAGCTGCCTCCACCACTTCCACTGGAAGCTCATTCCACACAGCTACCACTCTCTGAGTAAAGATGTTCCCCCTCATGTTACCCCTAAACCTCTGTCCCTTAATTCTCAAGTCATGACCTCTTGTTTGAATCTTCCCTACTCTCAATGGGAAAAGCTTATCCACGTCAACTCTGTCTATCCCTCTCATAATTTTAAAGACCTCTATCAAGTCCCCCCTTAACCTTCTGCGCTCCAAAGAATAAAGACCTATCTTGTTCAACCTTTCTCTGTAACAGGTGCTGAAACACAGGCAACATTCTAGTAAATCTCCTCTGTGATCTCTCTATTTTGTTGACATCCTTCCTATAATTTGGCGAGCAAAATTGTACACCATACTCCAGAATTGGCCTCACCAATGCCTTGTCCAATTTTAACATTACATCCCAACTTCTATACTCAATGCTCTGATTTATAAAGGCCAGCACACCAAAAGCTTTCCTTAACACCCTATCTACATGAGGTTCCATCTTCAGGGAACTATGCCCAGTTATTCCTAGATCTCTCTGTTCTACTGCATTCCTCAAGTCGCTACCATTTACCATGTACGTCCTATTTAGATTTTTCGTACCAAGGTGTAGCACCTCACACTTATCAGCATTAAACTCCATCTGCCATATTTCAGCCCACTCTACCAAATGACCTAAATCTCTCTGTAGACTTTGATAATCTACCGGTATACCGGTGTCTCTTCATCTTTAGTTATTCATCAATTAGTGAAATAATATTGTTATGTGGTATTAAAGTTGCCGTGGGTAAATGGGACGAAATCGTTTGGGAACCCCTGATTTAATATTACCACGTACTTCACTCTATTCTTCATTTCCTCCCTGAATTTTCAATGAGTCAGTTCATAAATAGAAGTGTTGGTGAAGGAGCTAAGAATCTATAACATAAACCAGCACTGCTGTGCGATATATGTTGGGGGTACAAATTACCTGTCTGTGTAGAGGTAATTTTTCCGCATGCTAGTTCATGGGGTGTATTACGAAGGACATCCACAATAAGATGGAATTGGCCGATAGAGCGAACAATATACCATTGACTTTCTCCGGTTCTCCATCTCTGGATCCTTCTGATTCTGGGCGATGTTTCTCGGGCACCGGGGAATTTTATTCGCTGCTGTAATATGTCTGACTGTTAAAACGCTTAAGAACAGGATTAAGCAGATCGGCAATAACGGTGTTGTGATAATGTCAAATAAAATGAGGGGAAGGGGGAAACTACCTTTCAGGGTCCCTACCTGGTCGGAGAGGCAGCTTTTCTCCGGGCTGCTGCTTCGACCCGTCCTCGCGACCTACCAGCGGGCCTGGAGCGGCGTTTCCTGTCGCGGACCGCCCAGAACCTCGGCTTCGGCGGCGGCACAGCGCTATCGTGGAGCGCTATCGTGGAGCGGGCGATGCCTTGCCTGGGTCGCCGCGCAGGAGCTCCGGTGAGCTGAGACCGCCGGGAACAACATCGCGGAGCTGCGAGACTGTGGAGCGACCAGCTGCGGGCGGCGGCGCCGAACTTTACACCGGGAGCCTGGGATCTCGCGACGAGATCGCCAGTTGTGGAGCTCCAAACGGCGCGGCCTTGTTGGCTTCGGAAGCCGCGGCCTCCAGTAGGGAGGCGGCCGTTCCAGGGTTCCCATGCCGCTGTGAGGACTCTCCCGACGCCAGAGCACCACCACCCGGCGAGAACGGCCAGGAACATCGGGCTTCTGTACAGGCAACTGTGGAGGCCTCAATAGGCCCGACTATGGGTGAACTGGGGTTGGGGACTGGACTTTGTGCCTTCCCTCATGGTGGGAGCCATTGTGGGGGGATGTTCTTTGTGTTTAAGACTCTCATTGGTGTTATGTCTGTATTCTTTCTTTGTGTGCTGCAAAATGGCAAAAAGCATTTCACTTCATTGCACTTCGGTGTATGTGAATGTGAATAATAAAATACCTTTGATACTTTGATACTTTGCTAATGGCCGAAGGGTATTGCTCCGATTTTTGGACGTAACGGGACGGAACTCGGTCAATTATTTCGTAAGGTTTCACCACGAAGTTAAACGGAATACAGCTACATTCACTGTTCTCTCGGTGGAATATTGTTCCCGCAGTTTCTGACAGCAGATGGCGATGTAGCCAAATGGAACATTGCAACCCTCACAACAAGTGCTTCCGCACTTACCCGAGTTATGACCAGGAAGCAAATAAACATATAGATATTATGAATCCGATCCAACATAATAATAACGAAAACCACCATCAGATTTGCTGCCGCCATTACCACCAGGTAGCGAGTACCGCGAGTACTGCATTGATAGACACCTCATTGCCCACGGCATAGGACCACATCGCCGTTAAATTAATTGCACGAGGCACATATAAATTACTTTCAAAAATGCTTAATTTAATCAGTTTAAAACAACCCTGTCTGAACCCTGGTGAATACAAACCTGCGCCGAATTTGTGTCCAACCCACTATGGTGCTTGCCTTTGCCGAGTCAGGAGGCTGGTGGGCAGCAGCCTTAATTCCTGAAGTCAGATGGAACAGGATGGAAACGGATCAGTGGCGTGTATGCCGTAGGCACTGAGAGGTAATTTTGTGGCATCATTTAATATTTGAATAGGTTAAAATACATCTCTCGTACCTTTACGAGTATACATGTTATGAAAGCGACATCGGTATTCTTCATTAATGGTATTTATAACATCAAAAATGCCACAATTAAACAAAAATGTTCCCAATGTTGGGGGAGTCCAGAACCAGGGCCACAGTCTAAGAATAAAGTGGAGGTCATTTAAAACTGAGATGAGAAAGAACGTTTCCACCCAGAGAGTCGTCAATTTGTGGAATTCTCTGCCACAGAAGGCAGTAGGCCAATTCACTACATGCGTTTGAAAGAGAGTTAGATAGAGCTCCAGGGGCTAGCAGAATCTATTGATATGGGGGAAGGCACGCACGGGTTGTTGATTGTGGATGATCAGCCATGATCACAGTAAATGGCTTTTCTGACATTGTCTCCTCCTGTACCTATTTTCCATGTTTCAATGCTTCTATGATTCTATGTATGAATAAGTGATATAAGCAGGCAGACATATGAGTGACTACGCTGTGACCAATGAGCCACTGGAATGCTCTGATGTCCCTCTGGTTATTCAGCCTCTTTTAGTTTCTAGAACTGGCCAAAGATGTGGTTTTATTTTGGACAGGGCTGTGTTTGCCCGTGAAGAACTTTTAAAACCACACAAAGAGGTTTAGAGTGGGGATGGGGGGGGGGGGGGGGGGGGGTGAGTGTCTAGGCGTTGATTGCACATTGCCAGGTGCCAAAGGCTCGAGGTGAAAAGGAGTCAATAGGCCATCATATAAGAAGATGTGAAATGTAAAGCCGGAAGGAAGGATACGTGAAGGGGAAAGGGAGCGTCCGGAGGTAAAATGGAAATATCCGACTTGTTTATGGGACGAGTGTACAGGGTAAGGGAAATATATAGATGACGGGGGGTGGGGGGAGTTCGTGCGACATTTGTGTGCACACTAGGATGTATCTGCGGGCATGGGGAAGAGATACAGATGGGGAACTCATTCTTTGCAGGCTTCCTGTTGAATATCCACGCTATGTAATACTTCACAATGCTTCATCTCCTAGATATGGAAGAAAAAGAGGTGATTCTAGAAATGTTCGCAACCGTGGAAAGAAAAACAAATTAGAAGTTCGGGACCTTGAAAGCCGGAAGGAAGGATACGAGTTGGGGAAGTGGGAAAGGGAAGACATTCGTTTTAATCTTTAGTGCAGGCGAAAAATGAGCAACTAGTGTTGCTACAATCGCGAAACTTGTCGGGGCAGTCGGCAACGTCACCCCTGACGGACCACGCACATGTTCCGTTCCTCAACCACGAAAGAGGTGACATCGGATCAGAAGGTGAACAATCCCCATGAATAGAACTAAAAAGCTGCAAGGGTAAAAAGACCGCGGTGGGAGTTATTTACAGCCCCCCCACGCCCCCCCCCCCCACCATCCCCGAACAGGTGCCCAGGATATAGGGTGCAGAATACATCAGGATAGGTTAAATAGCCATGTAACGATGGTCTTGGGTGATTTCAACAATTAGGTAAACGGGGAAATCAGGTTGTTCCTGGACCCCAGGAGAGGGAATTCGCAGAGCCTGAGAGATTAATTCTTAGAGCAACATTTAGTGGAGCCTACTAGGGAGAATACAATTCTGGATTTAGTGTTGTGTAATGACCCAACTGTGATCAGGGAGAATGAGGTAAAGGAGTTACGAGGAAGTAGTGACCATGATAGGATGAAATTCAACCTGCAGTTTGTTAGAGGGAACATGAGATCGGATGTGTTGGTGTAACCTTTGAGCAAATGGGAGGCAGTTGCTGGCTGAAGATGATTGGACAGCCTAGCGGGAATGACGGTGGAATTGCAATGGCGAGAAATGCATTGGAATAATTCTGAAGACGCAGGATCTTTCCATTCCAAGGAATGTTTGTCCACATATTTCCTTGTATCCACCCCAGCTTTTCATGTCTCTTAAATGACCCCAGCTACTTGAGTCCGATTGAAACATATAAATAAATAATCAAATTCCCTGCACCAGAGATCTTCGAGGCTAATAATTGCATAATTGTTCCGTCTTTCGCTAGATCCTGTGTTTGCCCGTTGTTTATTCAGCCTGATTTGGGTATTGAGAGAACTCATTGCCAAACATGTCGAAGTGTGAGACATTTATGCAATCCAGAAAGAGTTTCAAATATTTATTTCAAAGTAGATTTGTTTATTATTTACAAAGTCGCCCGTTTAATGTAAAAACGAACTTCATTCCATTCTTCAGCTCCTCCCTAAATTTCATCTGTGTCAGTCCATAGATACACGTGTTAGTGCAGGAACTGAGAAACTGTAACATAAACCCGAACTGTTGTGCGATATATAACGCGGTATTTAAATATCTGTCTGTGTAGAAGTAATTTTCTACTTGCCATATCAAGGAGTGTATTGCAAAGGTCATCCACAATAAAATGAAATTGGCTGAAAGAGCGAATAGTAAAATTATTGACTTTTTCCGGTTCTCCAACTCCGGATCCTTCTGATTCTCTGTGATGCTCCTGAGACCGCGGCGTACTTTATTCGCTGTAATAATATGTCTCACTGTTAAACCGTTGAGGAGCAAGATTAAACAGATCGGCAATAACGGTGTCATGATACTGTCAAATACTATGAAGGCTTTGTAGATGGGCGAGGTATACAACTCGACTATTTGGACGCAACGCCACGGTCCTCGGTCAATTATTTCGTAAGGTTCCACCAAAAAGTAAAACGGAATGCACCTCACACAGCTCACTATGCCAACAGTTACGGCTACAATATTCGCTGTTCTCTCGGTGCAATATTGTTTCCGCAACCCCTGACAGGAAATGGCGATGTAGCGATCGAAAGTAAAAGCGACCGTGAACCAAACGGAACAGTTCGTGATTGCAACTCTCAGAACAAGTGTCACGGCGCATACCGGAGTTATGAGTAGGAAGCTAAGAAGCACATAGATATTATTAATCTGTTCCACCATAACCGTAACGAATACCCCCATCAGGTCTGCTGCCGCCATTAGCACCAGGTAGCGAGTGATGCAGTGGGAGAGACCACATTTTCCGCGGCATAAGATCACAATCGCCGTTAAATTAACTGCAAGAGGCACAACCACAGAGAATTACTTCGAGAAATGCTCAATCCAATCAGGATGAATTAATTGCAAAATAACATAAATAACAAAGTTGACATTGCCGAAACCAAACCAGCACCAAATTTGTGTCCAATTAACCAAGCCTGTACCAAGACAGGAGACCGATGGGCAGCAGCCGTAGCAGCCATTGCCGAGGTCGGGTGGAGACGGATGGACAACGACCAGTGGCGGATGGGTCGTGGGCTGTGTCTGTTTGACAGCACGCCAATAACATGCCACGCTAATGTCTGCACAAATCCCCAATCGTGGCTTTGTTTCAATCGGTTTAAATAACCCTCTGATCTCCGATCAAACGTAAAACAGTTGAAATTGATGTCGGTATTCTTTAAAATGGGATTTATTTATGTTTTAATCGGTGAATTGTACGAAACCGATTACTACGCTATCACTACTGTTGATCAGGCCAAAATACCATCTCAAGTGAATGGAAAGCGATTCTGCAGCAGAGATAACTCGCCCCGGCTTGGAGAGGAGACAATGCAAGGTAAAGCTCGGGAATCGTCCTCAGGTTCGGCTCATGAGGATTCTACTGGTGGAGTTGCGGGAGTTATAACGTCTCCCGCCACTCCAAAAAAAACTTGGATTGCTCGAAAAAAAAACTTGGATAGCTATTGACGCAAAATCTGTGCAGATATGGCCGGGAACGGCTGATGGTCCACGATTTGCAAAATGGGATCGACTGTCCTCATACATCTCTCGTTGATCAGGGCTCGTAGTATTGAAGCTTTTTGAATGTGTGCCGTCGCGCATTCACAATTTACAGGGGATAACGTGGGACACCCGCACCAGTTGAATGCAAAGCCTTGCCATGCCTCCACGCCCAATGAAACAAGTCGCAATAAAAACCAAGTGAAGAAAATTAAAACGAATTGTGAAGCAATAAAATCCGTAATAACGTAGCGAGATTAGAAAGAGCGCAGAATGTTGATAAATCCGCGTAAAATGGAATAAAGCAAACATTTGCGACTATATAACACAGGGTTGAAACGAAATATTTTTTATCCGGATTCATTTACTTACCAATAATTCCAACCGCTGCAAGTATAGGATAGTAAATACTCGCAATGTAATAAATGGCCGCGTATCCCATTCCGGTCTGAATTGGTTACATGCAAAATATTGTACCGCCGTCTTATACCTGGGATTCGTTTAAAAAGTTGAGGAAAGTCCACTGAACTCATTAGAGGGAACCCCCGTAGGTCCAATTACCACAGCTCACTGTTTAAACGCGTAGTGTAAACTATTATTAATCATTGAATCACAGTGAATAACATTTCTCTCTTCGAACAAACAATTTTGGATATTATTCTCAGAATCCTTTTCCTTTGTAATGAACGTTGCAATTTCTGGTTTAATATCTCTAAATTTTGGAGTTTTTAACTGAAAAGTGGTGAAACAGTATTATTCACACCACGACTTCCTTTAACACCAGGCACACCCGAGAGGCGGCGATCTGGCGTGAGCCCAGCCGCTCACATCAGTCAATGGACAGGCAAAGGACGGCAGAACTTCCTCCTTGCCGAGCATTGGTCAAACAGGTGTTTTTATACAATCTGGAAAATCCTAATCTAAAATAGCGATATCGTTAAATTACTAATATGATTTCGTGCGGGGGCTGGGCGGGGGAGACAATGGGGTGGTTGTTGGCGGGTGGGCGCTGGACGCTGGTCGTTCTCCTCTGCAGGGATCATAAACTCCGCTTTCCGTTTGGCGACATCGGCGACATCTGGAAGTCCGCGATGGGCTGGGCTGGGCCTGGTCGGGCCGGGCCGCTTCCGGTCCCTCCGAAAACTGTGTCCGGTTGGACACCTCCGCCGGCTATCCAGAGCCTCCCTCAGTTTCAGTAAAGACGCGAGGGCGGACCTTCAGGACTTTCATAAAGCATTTGATAAGGTTCCACTGGGCAAATTTCGGGCACATGGTATTGGGGTCGAGTGCTGACATGGATAGAAAAGTGGTAGGAAGACAGGAAACAAAGAGTAGGTGTTAACGGGTCCCTTTCAGAATGGCAGGCAGTGACTAGTGGGGCACTGCAAGGCTCGGTGCTGGGTCCGCAGCTATTTACAATATACATCAATGATTTAGATGAAGGGATTCAAAGTCACATTAGCAAATTTGCAGATGACACAAAGCTGGGTGGCAGTCTGAACTGTGAGGAGTATGCTTTGAGATTGCAGGGTGACTTGGACAGGTTGGTGGAGTGGGAAGATGCATGGCAGTTTAATGCAGATAAATAGTAAGATTAAACGAGAACTTACCAGTTCGAAGTTTGATGGTTATTTTATGAGGAGTACGTTGAGGGGAATACGTGAAGAACCCCGCCAGGACGCATGCGTGTCATTCTTCAAAGTAGCGGTGTGATATCACAGATAACTGTAATGACTGAACATAGTAAGATTAGAGAAGGAAATACCAGTTGAGTATATGATCAAGGGTGGGAGCGGAGGGCACGTATTCCCTCAACGTACTCCTCATGAAATAACCATCAAACTTCGAACTGGTAAGTTCTCGTTTAATCTTTCTATTTTACTTCGGAGTCACGTGAGTGACTAATAGAAGTTTTCAAAGCTCTGCGATTTCATGCCGTGGAAACGAGTCCATGCATCACATCTGCCTTAATTGACTGTGGGAGGAATTGTGTTAACATGTTTAGACATGAATCCAACATTGAAATCCATGATAAATTGTTAACAACAAATTATAGCCCATATTTATGGGGTAAAATTATATTACAGAACTTAAAATTGGCTCTGCAAGTTCCAGTTTAACTACTGGTTTGTGGTAGAATGGTTGGAACATTTTCCCCTGATCCATCCTGCTGTCTCGTGGATTTGGTTCATTGGTACATCCAACTCCATAGCTGCCGATGTAGTTGCAGCCCTGGTGGAATAAGATTTGAATATGTTAGTATCCACCCCGGCTGTTGATAAAACCTGTTTCAGCCATCTGGAAATAGTTTGAACCGACACTTTTTTGTGGGTTTGTTTGTGGCTGATTAGTAGTGCCATCTCATAGCCTCAGATGTTTTTGGTGTTCTCCATATAGAACAATAATTGTCTTATTATACAGAAACGATATCTGTAGGGTAATCTCTAAATTCTATTTTGAGGCCTGATGATCCCGGTCTGTTATGTTTGACTAATTCGTAATATGAAACGTTATATGCCTGTTGAAGAAGTCATATAGTCCAGCCTTAACTTATGTACGACTGTACCCTTAGTGCCGTGACAGAAGCCATCAGCATGACTGTTTTGTGCGTCAGTCTTTACAGGGACAGAGCTGTTGCTGGAGACCAATTCCTTAGAAACGTTAGGGCAATACTCATATCCCATTTAGAGAGTACCTGGTTCTTGGGGGATTGATATTAAAAATCCCCCTCTTAAGTTTGGTTACCAGGGGTGTGTCTCTACAGAATGACGCTCTGATCCTCACCATAGATATGTTGAAAGGACACTTCTGGCGCAGTTAATGGCATTGTAACTGAGCCCCTCATCATAATGGAGGCCTGCCAGGAATTTGAGAACAGACGTTATGTTCATCAAACTGTGTTGTTTCTGTGAGAATATATCTCCCATTTCCTGATGTATACCAGATATAGTGTTTTGGTGGACTGTCTGTGGCCCGCTGAGATAATGTTCAATGTTCGGTCCGCCAGTCCCAGTGGCAGTAGATGTTTCTTTAGACTCTACAAATTAATAGGTTTGTTGTTTTTGACATGGATGGGTTCCCCTGTTACGGGATGAACCAATAATCTGATTGTTTCAGGATGGTGATGCATGGTTAAAACCCATGTTGAGTATCACAGGGAACCATGGTTAAGTAGGCCAATCAGCACTACCAATTAACAGACGCCGAGTCTTGTTGTATTTTTCGTAATACCCGACTGATGATGCAGAGAAGGAGAGAATGCATAGATAAACAATTGCCCCCTCAATGCAGTGAAAAGCATCTGTCCCTGCTGTCCCAGGGACTGGCTCCCAAGAAACACAGTTTGGTAACTGGTGATTAAGTCTTATTTTATTGAATTTGCGTGACCTGATGTCTGTCACTGAATTTTGGATTACCTGGTAGGTAAGTAGCTGATATCCCAATATTTCTCTGGATACACCATTACCAAATTGTATTAGTCAGATTGTCACTCTGTAGTCTAACATGCTGGTGATTTATCCCAGAGCAGTATGACTTTAGGCCATAGAACGTACCCCACATTTCCAGGTAGTTTATGCCCAGTGTCTGTGATAATTATGCCTCCTGTGCCTTCATCTACCTCCACAGATGGAGATGGAAATTGGTAGTACCCCAACCAAGCGCACTGGCATCAGTTTGTAGCACCACTAAGGGTTTGCTGATAACGATAGGGTTGGAACAATGCCGAATGTTATCCCTCCACCATTTTAATTCCATAAGTTTTGATTGGTGGCTTATTGGTCTGTCGAAATGACCAGTATTAACTTTGGGTGTTTGTATTTTGCCCTTTGTAGATTTTTGGTAATACAAAGGTCCAAATTGTGTGGCTGGAAAGGCAGACACTATATGCCAATTATACTTGCTACCAATCTGATAGACGGTTCACTGATGTCAGTGGGGTTGTTGCAGGCCTCAGTTAAGACTGTAGCCTTGTCCTTTGGTAAAGTCACCGACATGTGAGCTGTCAATAGTGAACCCCAAATAATCCATTATTTTGGTAGGCATTAGTTTAGATTTAACTGGATGGATGATAACCCCAGTTTTCACCCAATTGTATGGCGGCTGTTACAGCTAGTTAGGCCAACTCCAAAGTTATGCCCACAATTAGTATGATCATATGATTATGTATTTGGTAGAGCTCTATGCTGCCAGAGCTGCCCCATCCAGTTGAATTTTTTAAAATAACGTTTGTGATCAGTCCGTGTAGGCACTGAATAGTAAGCATCTTTTGGGTCGATGCTGGCCATGGAGTAGCCTTTGGAAATCAGTCCTTTAGCAGTTACCAGTTCCCATTTTGTACTGAATATATAGTACAATGTATTCAATTTCGTCAATTCGATGATGATGCGACTGTCGCCATCTATTTTGTTTTGGTAAAGATATAAGACACAAATTCCAGCCAATTGTGTTGGGTTTACCCATTACCCCTTTTGCACAATTCAATGGTATATCCCTGGATACTGCTTAGGATATAAGTGTCGTAGTTAATATACACCATGTATCCAAAAGAGTGTAATCTCCCACCAATGTGTGTATTATCCACTCTTCCTATAATTTGTAAGGGGCCTCTGCGCATCCCTCTGCAACTGGATCCTCGACTTCCTCGTCCACAGACCACAGTCTGTTCGTATTGGTGGAAATGTGTCAGCCTCAATAACAATCAGCACGGGAGCACCTCAAGGCTGCGTGCTCAGCCCCCTGCTGTACTCACTCTATACCCATGACTGCGTAGCGAACCACAGTGCGAACTCCATCATCAAGTTCGCTGACGACACCACTATTGTGGGGCGTATCACTGATGGGGATGAGTCAGAGTACAGAAGAGAGATCGAGCAACTGTCCATATGGTGCCAGCGCAATAACCTGGCCCTCAACACCAGCAAAACCAAGGAACTGATTGTGGACTTTGGAAGGAGTAGGAGGGGGACCCACAGCCCCATTTATATCAACGGGTCGATGGTTGAAAGGGTCAAGAGCTTCAAATTCCTGGGCGTGCACATCTCTGAAGATCTTTCCTGGTCCGAGAACACTAATGCAATCATCAAAAAAGCACATCAGCGCCTCTACTTCCTGAGAAGATTACGGAGAGCCGGATTGTCAAGGAAGACTCTCTCTAATTTCTACAGGTGCACAGTCGAGAGCATGCTGACCGGTTGCATCGTGGCTTGGTTCGGCAATTTGAGCGCCCTGGAAAGGAAAAGACTACAAAAAGTAGTAAACACTGCCCAGTCCATCATCGGCTCTGACCTTCCTTCCATCGAGGGGATCTATCGCAGTCGCTGCCTCAAAAAGGCTGGCAGTATCATGAAAGACCCACACCATCCGGGCCACACACTCATCTCCCTGCTACCTTCAGGTAGAAGGTACAGGAGCCTGAAGACTGCAACAACCAGGTTCAGGAATAGTTACTTCCCCTCAGCCATCAGGCTATTAAACCTGGCTCGGACAAAACTCTGATTATTACCCACCACTTTCTGTTATTTGCACTATCAGTTTATTTATTCATGTGTGTATATATTTATATCATGGTATATGGACACATTTATCTGTTTTGTAGTAAATGCCTACTATTTTCTGTGTGCTTAAGCAAAGCAAGAATTTCATTGTCCTATACAGGGACACATGACAATAAACTAACTTGAACTTGAACTTGAACTTGAACCACCTACCTCCATTGTTACCAGTGGAAGTTTGCTTCTTCTGTGTGGTCTTTGTGGAGGTTGAGGCGCCGGTGTCTGGGTTTGTTTTTGGGTTGGGGGTTTGCGCATCTTCCAGAAAGGCCGGTCTGGGCTATGGTCTAAAAGACCGCTGTCCTGTATACCTGTCCTTTGAGCTTTCACCAGCTTCTCTTGTTCTGCTGGTGGGTGCATAAGGGTGCTGTCTTTGGCTGTAGGAGATCCTTAATGTGGTCGCCTTTATGAGCCCCAGGGCTTTCCTAAGTCCTGCTCCGACATGTTTCCAGATGCTATTTCCACGACTGGAACATTCAGGGATGCGCAGTTTCCTGGTCCCAAGTATTTTTGCAGTGGTGTCCATCGTGGTCTGGCTGTATGTATTTGGACACCATGACCAGTAGATTTTGCCTTCCTGCACCCCCTGCACGCTTGTGGTTTTGTTCGTCAAACCCCTCTTCAGGGTCAGCCCAGAATTGACCCCCCAGTACTCCCCTCTGACGAGGGAGATGCACTGTTCAGCCCTACAAGAGGTGCTGCTGTGGGTTTTACATAGTGCCCACAGTGACTAGACTCCATCTCCCGGAGTCTGTCATGTTGGAGCTCTGCTCCATAAGCCGGTCCAACCGGCTCCTGCGCTCACGGTCGCTAGCCGCTCGCGGCTGCTCAAAGTCGGACTGATCAGTCAACGCCTCTTTTGGTTTACTTCTTGCCTTCCCGCCCAGACGCAGTGTTTAATCTGGCCGGTGCGGGGGCGAAGTCGGGCACAGCTGTTCCCTTACCGGAAGATTCAAACAAGGGGACATGACTTGAGAATTAAGGGACTGAAGTTTAGGGGTAACATGAGGGGGAACTTCTTTACTCAGAGAGTGGTAGCTGTGTGGAATGAGCTTCCAGTGAAGGTGGTGGAGGCAGGTTCGTTTTTATCATTTAAAAATAAATTGGATAGTTATATGGATGGGAAAGGAATGGAGGGTTATGGTCTGAGCGCAGGTATATGGGACTAGGGGAGATTATGTGTTCGGCACGGACTAGAGGGGTCGATATGGCCTGTTTCCGTGCTGTAATTGTTATATGGTTATATTATATGGTTATAATTCCTGTGCCGGCAGCCGCTGCTGGCGTCCGCAATTCCGCGCATTTCACCCGCCAGCTTTGTCGCAGCTCTGGTCGACTTCTTTGCCTTGTGCATGTTCCCCCCACCTGTAGAACAGTATGGGAACAATAAGGACCGCAGTATCATTTACCTGCAGGTCCAGGCTTGTAACTTGCCGTTAAGGGGGGAACGTCCTTCCACCCCTCCTCCTGCCGTCAAAGCCAACGGCTCCGTTCTGTATAGGGTTATTTCACTAAAGGTCACTGGAGCGTAGATCCGCACCCACGTGACCGCAAAATTTAACTGGAGTACATGCGTCACTTCCGGTACATGTTAGTGAATGGGAAAACACGCACTTTCACACCCGTTAAAAACATCGAAAGAGGCCAGTTTTTGAGCTGCAATTAACTGTGCCAGTCGGGTGACCGTGAGGCACAGCTACTTAAATTTACAGTCCAAAAAAAAGATAGAAACTAAGGTAAATTCAAGAGGTAGCTGAAGGTGCAAAAACAGCGGAAGTTGTTAGCGCCGTGGAGATTTAAAGATCGAAAATATCGGGAATTATCGCGTTTGCTCGCTGTATTTCATCAAAAGTAAGGCATTATTGACTTTTTATCTTTATTCATTTTTTATATGAAAAGTATTAAAAGTTAAAAATCCGTCAGTAAAATTGCAAAATCGCCCATGGTTCTCAGGTGGGTTTTAACATGCAAAACGAAAATGCTTCTGAAGCTCCATTTACCATTTCAATAATCGTAAACTATCAATGCGTTTTGAAATGAATTTTACTGAGATGCAAGCTAAGGAATGGGATAATTGTCAGCTGTTGGTTGGACAAAATCAGGACATTTTATTATTTGCCAAAATATATTTCTCAATGTTTCTTGTTTAAAGCCTGCACAATCACCCAAACTACTTATTTATTTATTTATCATCTAATGGAACAGTGGCCCGGGAGCCGTTACAGAGGGAGGAGCGACCTTCGTGTGGTGAGTTAAAAAAACCCATCGCGGGGCTTGTCTCAACAGAGGCCCGGGAGCCGTTACAGAGGGAGGAGCGACCTTCGTGTGGTGAGTTAAAAACCCCATCGCGGGGCTTGTTTCAACAGAGGCCCGGGAGCCGTTACAGAGGGAGGAGCGACCTTCGTGTGCTGAGTTAAAAAACCCATCGCGGGGCTTGTCTCAACAGAGGCCCGGGAGCCGTTACAGAGGGAGGAGCGATCTCCGTGCGGTGAGTTAAAACCCCCATCGTGGGGCTTGTCTCAACAGAGGCCCAGGAGCCGTTACAGAGGGAGGAGCGACCAAAATCTGCAACGTTCCATTCGCAGACCACACTTCAAATTAAGGGGGCTGGTGGAAGCCTCTGATTGGTCGAACGGACTAGAGGAAGCAGCCGTTACAGGACTAGAGGAAGCAGCTGATTGGCTTGTATCCCGGGCAAGGCTTTATTGTATTCGGATAAGGGGGAGAATGAGGGCCAGGGCAGTTTACTGTTCTGGATGTCAGATGTGGGAGGTCATGGAGTCTGAGTGCCCTCCAGACGTCCACATCTGCGGCAGGTGCGTCGAGATGGGGCTCCTAAGGGACCGTGTTAGGAACCTTGAACAGCAACTCGATGACCTCTGTCTGCTCAGGGAGAGCGAGGAGGTCATAGATAGGAGTTACATGGATGTGGTCACTCCAAGACCACGGGAGACAGAAAACTGGGTCACAGTTAGGAAGGGCAACGGGCAGAGGCAGGGACTGGTGAGTACCCCGGTGGTTGTACACCTTGAAAATAAGTACTCATGTTTGAGTAAGGGTGGGGGGGACAGCCTACCTGGGGGCAGCGACAGCGGCCGGGCCTCTGGCATAAAGACCGGTCCTGTTGCTCAGAAGGGTAAGGAAAAGAAGAGGAGGGCAATTGTAATAGGGGACTCTATAGTCAGGGTGTCGGATAGGCGATTCGGTGGACGCAGACAAGAGACCCGGATGGTAGTTTTCCTCCCTGGTGCCAGGGTCAGGGATGTGTCTGAATGGGTCCAAGAAATGCTGAAATGGGAGGGAGAGGAGCCTGAAGTTGTGGTACATATAGGTACCAACGACATAGGTAAAAAAAGAGAAGAGGTCCTGAAAGAAGAATTTAGGGTGTTAGGTAGAGAGTTAAGGAGAAGGACTGCAAAGGTAACAATCTCAGGATTACTGCCTGTGCCACGCGACAGTGAGAGTAGGAATGGAGCGAGGTGGAGGATAAATGAGTGGGTGGATGAGGGACTGGTGCAGTGGGTATGGATTCAAGTTTCTGGATCATTGGGACTTCTTTTGGGGAAGGTGCGACCTGTACAGAAAGGACGGGTTGCACTTGAACTCGAGGGGGACCAATATCCTGGCGGGGAGATTTGCAAAGGCTACTGGGGAGACTTTAAACTAGTATGGTTGGGGGGAGGGACTCAAATTGGGAAAGCTAGCAGTCAGTGTGTGAGGCAGGAGGCAGAGAATGGTAGCACTCTGACCCAAAATGTAGGGGAGAGAGAAGAAAAAGACAATAAACAGAGAATAAGAGAGGGTGGGTTTCTTAAATGTGTATATTTTAATGCTAGGAGCATTGTAAGAAAGGTGGATGAACTTAGAGCCTGGATTGACACTTGGAAGTATGCTGTTGTGGCGATCAGTGAAACATGGTTGCAGGAGGGCTGTGATTGGAAACTAAATATTCCAGGATTTCGTTGCTTCAGGTGTGATAGAATTGGAGGGGCAAGAGGTGGAGGTGTTGCATTGCTTATCAGGGAAGATATTACAGCAGTTCTTTGGCAGGATAGATTAGAGGGCTCGTCTAGGGAGGCTATTTGGGTGGAACTGAGAAATGGGAAAGGGGTAGCAACACTTATAGGGGTGTATTATAGACCGCCAAATGGGGAGCGAGAATTGGAAGAGCAAATATGTAAGTAGATTGCAGATATTAGTAGTAAGCACAAGGTAGTGATTGTGGGAGATTTCAATTTTCCACACATAGACTGGGAAACACATTCTGTAAATGGGCTGGATGGGTTGGAGTTTGTAAAATGTGTGCAGGATCGTTTTTTTTGCAGCAATACATAGAAGTACCTACTAGAGAAGGGGCGGTGTTGGACCTCCTGTTAGGAAATGAGACGGGTCAGGTGGCAGAGGTATGCGTTGGGGAACAGTTCGGGACCAGTGATCACAATACCATTAGTTTCAATATAATTATGGAGAGGGTCAGAACTGGACCTAGGGTTGAGATTTTTGATTGGAGAAAGGCTAACTTTGAGGAGATGCGAAAGGATTTAAAAGGAGTAAATTGGGACATTTTGTTTTATGGGAAAGATGTGGAAGAGAAATGGAGTACATTTAAAGGTGACGTTTTAAGAGTACAGAATCTTTATGTCCCTGTTCGGTTGAAAGGAAATAGTAAAAATCTGAAAGAGCCATGGTTTTCAAGGGAAATTCGACACTTGGTTCGGAAAAAGAGGGAGATCTACAATAATTATAGGCAGCATGGAGTAAATGAGGTGCTTGAGGAGTATAAAGAATGTAAAAAGAATCTTAAGAAAGAAATTAGAAAAGCTAAAAGAAGATATGAGGTTGCTTTAGCAAGTAAGGTGAAAGTAAACCCAAAGGGTTTCTACAGCTATATTAATAGCAAAAGGATAACGAGGGATAAAATTGGTCCATTAGAGAGTCAGAGTGGACAGCTATATGCAGAGCCAAAAGAGATGGGGGAGATATTGAACAATTTATTTTCTTCGGTATTCACAAATGAGAAGGATATTGAATTATGTGAGGTAAGGGAAACAAGTAGGGTAGCTATGGATACTATGAGATTCAAAGAAGAGGAAGTACTGACACTTTTGAGAAATATAAAAGTGGATAAGTCTCCAGGTCCGGACAGGATATTCCCTATGACATTGAGGGAAGTTAGTGTAGAAATAGCAGGGGCTATTACAGAAATATTTCAAATGTCATTAGAAACGGGAATAGTTGCGGAGGATTGGCGTACTGCGCATGTTGTTCCATTGTTTAAAAAGGGATCTAAGAGTAAACCTAGCAATTATAGACCTGTTAGTTTGACGTCAGTGGAGGGCAAATTAATGGAAAGGATACTTAGAGATAATATATATAAGCATCTGGATAAACAGAGTCTGATTAGGAACAGTCAACATGGATTTGTGCCTGGAAGGTCATGTTTGACTAATCTTCTTGAATTTTTTGAAGAGGTTACTCGGGAAATTGATGAGGGTAAAGCAGTGGATGTTGTATATATGGACGTCAGTAAGGCCTTTGACAAGGTTCCTCATGGAAGGTTGGTTAAGAAGGTTCAATGGTTGGGTATTAATGATGGAGTAGCAAGATGGATTCAACAGTGGCTGAATGGGAGATGCCAGAGAGTAATGGTGGATGGTTGTTTGTCAGGTTGGAGGCCAGTGACTAGTGGGGTGCCACAGGGATCTGTGTTGGGTCCACTGTTGTTTGTCATGTACATCAATGATCTGGATGATGGTGTGGTAAATTGGATTAGTAAGTATGCAGATGATACTAAGATATGTGGGTTGTGGATAATGAAGTAGATTTTCAAAGTCTACAGAGAGATTTATGCCAGTTGGAAGAGTGGACTAAAAGATGGCAGATGGAGTTTAATGCTGATAAGTGTGAGGTGCTACATCTTGGAAGGACAAATCAAAATAGGACGTACATGGTAAATGGTAGGGAATTGAAGAATGCAGGTGAACAGAGGGATCTGGGAATAACTGTGCACAGTTCCCTGAAAGTGGAATCTCATGTAGATAGGGTGGTAAAGAAAGCTTTTGGTGTGCTGGCCTTTATAAATCAGAGTATTGAGTATAGAAGTTGGGATGTAATGTTAAAATTGTACAAGGCATTGGTGAGGCCAATTCTGGAGTATGGGGCACAATTTTGGTCGCCTAATTATAGGAAGGATGTCAACAAAATAGAGAGAGTACAGAGGAGATTTACTAGAATGTTGCCTGGGTTTCAGCAACAAAGTTACAGAGAAAGGTTGAACAAGTTAGGGCTTTATTCTTTGGAGCGCAGAAGGTTAGGGGGGGACTTGATAGAGGTCTTTAAAATAATGGGAGGGATAGACAGTGTTGACGTGGATAAGCTTTTCCCACTGAGAGTAGGGAAGATTCAAACAAGGGGACATGACTTGAGAATTAAGGGACAGAAGTTTAGGGGTAACATGAGGGGGAACTTCTTTACTCAGAGAATGGTGGCTGTGTGGAATGAGATTCCAGTGAAGGTGGTGGAGGCAGGTTCGTTTTTATCATTTAAAAATAAATTGGATAGTTATATGGACGGGAAAGGAATGGAGGGTTATGTTCTGAGCGCAGGTATATGGGACTAGGGGAGAATACGTGTTCGGCACGGACTAGAAAGGTCGAGATGGCCTGTTTCCGTGCTGTAATTGTTATATGGTTATATGGTATATGGTTCATAACAGACAAGCCTACAGCATGGAATGAGGTCAACAATCCTGATTGGGCACCCATTGTGAGCAGGATAGACAATGTGCACAAGAACGCCATGCACGTGCAACAAGAAGAGAGTATTAAAGCAGATTTGGTTGCAGCTCAAGCGTCTATAGCTCTGCAAGTTGATGGCGTTCTTGTGCACATTGTCTATCCTGCTCACGGTGGGTGCCCAATCAGGATTGTTGACATCATTCCATGCTGCAGGCTTGTCTGTTATTAGATGATAAATAAATAAATAAGTAGTTTGGGTGATTGTGCAGGCTTTAAACAAGAAACATTGAGAAATATATTTTGGCAAATAATAAAATGTCCTGCTTTTGTCCAACTAACAGCTCACAATTATCCCATTACTTAGCTTGCATCTCAGTAAAATTTATTTCAAAACGCATTGATAGTTTACGATTATTTAAATGGTAAATGGAGCTTCAGAAACATTTTCATTTTGCATGTTAAAACCCACCTGAGAACCATGGGCGATTTTGCAATTTTACTGACGGATTTTTAACTTTTAATACTTTTCATATAACAAATGAATAAAGATAAAAAGTCAATAACGCCTTACTTTTGATGAAATGCAGCGAGCAAACGCGATAATTCCCGATATTTTCGATCTTTAAATCTCCACGGCAAATGTCCGCTAACAACTTCCGCTGTTTTTGCACCTTCAGCTCCCTCTTGAATTTACCTTAGTTTCTATCTTTTTTTGGACTGTAAATTTAGGTAGCTGTGCCTCACGGTCTCCCGACTGGCACAGTTAATTGCAGCTCAAAAACTGGCCGTTTTCGATGTTTTTAACGGGTGTGAAAGTGCGTGTTTTCCCATTCACTAACATGTACCGGAAGTGACGCATGTACTCCAGTTAAATTTTGCGGTCACGTGGGTGCGGATCTACGCTCCAGTGACCTTTAGTGAAATCACCCTATAGTCTCCCGCCCAGCCATGTTGTTTAATGTGGCCGGTGCGGGAGCGAAGTCGGGCACAGCTGTTCCCTTACGGGTGATTCCTGTGCCGCCTGCCGTTGTTTGCACAGCTCTCCATGTTACCCCACCTGTGAAACAGTATGGGGAGAATAAAGACCGCAGTTTTACTTACCTGCAGGGCCAGGTTTAAACTGTGACTACGGGGGAACGTCGTTCCACCCCGCCTCCTGCCGTTTCGACTTGTCAAAGTCGACGGCCCCATTCTGAATGGTCTCCCGCCCGGCCGTGGTGTTCTGGCCGGCGCGGAACCAAAAGTCGGCACAGCTGATCCCACTTACGGGGCTTGTGCCTTCAGCTGCTGCTGGTTCCCGCAACTTCGCGGTCCTCCCCAGCCAGCTTTACTCGCAGCACTTATGGACACTATTTTGTCCAGCTTCCCACCCCCCTGTGTAAAACAGCGCGGGGATCAAAAAACTACCGCAGAGTAAGTCACTTACCTGCAGGTCGCGGTTTCAAACTTACCGCTGCGCGGGAACGCTCCACCCCGCCTGTCGTTTCGCAAGCGTGAAAGCGATAACACGCATGCGTTCTGGCGGGGTTCTTCACGTAGTCACTCACGTGACTCCGAAGTAAAATGTGAGGTTATCCGCTTTGGTAGCAAAAATCGGAACGCAGATTATTATCTATATGGTGTCAAATTGGGAAAATGGGAGTACAACGGGATCATCAGTGAATGAAAGCAAGCATGCAAGCACAGCAGGCAGTGAGGACAGCGAATGGCATATTGACCTTCATAACAAGATAAATTGTAACTTTGAGCAAAGTGGCCCTTCTGCAGTTGTACGGGGCCCTAGACCACACTTGGAGTATTGTGTGTAATTTTGGTCCCCTAATTTGAGGAATGATATTCTTGTAATTGAGGGAGTGCATAGTAGATGACGGGACGAGAATGGAGCGGCTGGGCTTGTATATTCTGGAATTTAAAAGAATGAGAGGGGATCTTATTGAAACATATAAGATTATTATGGGTTTGGACACGCTAGAGGCAGTAAACGTGTTCCCTATGTCGGGTTAATCCAGAATCAGGGCCCACAGTTTATGAATAAGGGGAAAGCTGTTTCGAACCTAGATGAGGAAACACCTTTGCACACTGAGAGTTGTGAGTCTGAGGAATTCTCTGCTCTAGAGGACGGTGGAGGCCGGTTTTCTTCAAGAGAGAGCTAGATATGGCTGTTAAAGATAGCGGAGTCAGGGGATATGGGGAGAAGGTAGGAACGGGGTACTGATTGGGGATGATCAGCCATGATCATATTGAATGGCGGTGCTGGCTCAAAGGGTCGAATGGGCTACTTCTGCACCTATTGTCTATTTTCTATTGTCTATTGACCGTCCGGGCGAGTGACCGGTGAAGAGACTAATCCACATAGCGCTGACTGGCAAGAGCGGAGAAAGATCTGCGCACGCGCGGATTTTAGAATTTTGAAACCTCGTTAACCTTTACATTATACAACCGATCGGAACGAAATTTGGCGCACTCGCAGCACAGGAGAACGGTAAGTGGACCGATGAAAAATCGAAGCGCATCCCGTACCGTTCTGTGCACAGATAGACAAGAAGAGCAAACCGGAAAATCACATGATCAGAGTTTTAATTATGTATGGCAGATGGATAGATAGATATATATATATATATATATATATATATATATATATATATATATATATATATATATATAGATAGATAGATAGATAGATAGATAGATAGATAGTTGGATAGACAGATAGTTAGATAGATAGCGATAGATAGGTAGTTAGATAGATAGATAGATAGATATATAGATAGATAGATAGATAGATAGATAGATATATAGATAGATCGATCGATCGATAGATCGATATATAGAGATAGATAGATAGATAGATAGATAGATAGATAGATAGATAGATAGATAGATAGATAGATAGATAGATAGATAGATAGATAGATAGATAGATAGATAGATAGATAGATAGATAGATCGATCGATCGATCGATAGATCGATATATAGATATAGATAGATAGATAAATGGATAGATAGGTAGATAGATAAATAGATAGATAGATAGAGAGATAGATAGATAAATAGATAGATAGAGAGAGACAGATAGATAGATAGATAGATAGATAGATAGACAGACAGACAGACAGACAGACAGACAGACAGACAGACAGACAGACAGACAGACAGACAGACAGACAGATAGATAGATAGATAGATAGATAGATAGATAGATAGATAGAGAGACAGACAGACAGACAGACAGACAGACAGACAGACAGACAGACAGACAGACAGACAGACAGATAGATAGATAGATAGATAGATAGATAGATAGATAGATAGATAGATAGATAGATAGATAGATGGATGGATGGATGGATGGATGGATGGATGGATGGATGGATGGATGGATGGATGGATGGATGGATGGATGGATGGATGGATGGATGGATGGATGGATAGATAGATAGATAGATAGATAGATAGATAGATAGATAGATAGATAGATAGATAGATAGATAGATAGATAGATAGATAGATAGATAGATAGATAGATAGATAGATAGATAGATAGATAGATAGATCGATGTAGAATTATGCCACTCAGCCGATCAAGTATATGCCAATAAATCATGGCCGATCTATCTCTCCACCCTAACCCCATTCTCATGTATTCACCATAACATATAACACCGTTACTAATCAAGAATCTATTCTCCTATCACTGCTTTAAATATATCAACTGACATTCCCTGCACATCCTTCCTTCCTTCCCTCCTTCCCCTCCACAAACCCTCTGACTATATAAATGATTTCTCACCTCTTCCTAAAAGAACGTCCTTTAATTCTGACACAATGACCTCTAGTCCTAGACTCTCACTCTAGTGGAACCATCCTCTCAACATCCACTCTGTTCCACTCGTCGTTCATTATTCTGTATGTTGCAATGAGACTCCCTCACCCGATTTTTCTAAACCACAGCGATTCTAGCCCTTGTGCCGTCAAACACTCATCGTATGTTAACCTACTCATTCCCGGGATCATTCTTGTAAACCTCCTCTGGACCCTCCTCCAGAGCCTCAGCATTACATTCAATGTTTGTATGTAAGCCCTCTCGAAATAAATGCTTCTATTGCGTTTGATTTATTTACTATTGATTAGACTTGCAGATTAACTGTTTGGTAATCCTGCACCACACTCCCAAGTCCCTTTGCTCCTCCGATTTCTGGATTCACTCCATTTAGTAATTAATCTATGCCTTTATTCTTACTATCATAATGCACAATTCCACACTTTAAGACACTATAAACAATCTACTTCTTATTTGCCCATTCCCCCACCCTATCCAACCATTCTGCAGAGTCCCTTCTTTCTCTACGCTATCCGCCCCTCCACCTATTTTCGCATCCTTCGTAAATTTGGCCACACAGCCTTTAATGCCCTCATCGAAATCAATAATATACAACGTGAAGAGCAGCGGCCCCAGCACCGAGCCGTGCGGGACTCCGCTAGTCACTGGCAGTCAACCAGAAAAGCCCCCTTTATTGCCACTCTTTGCCGTCTGCATTGCAGCCAATCTGATATCCATGATAGTATCTGCCCTTTGTTACCATGGGCTCTCATTTTCCATAGCATCCTCCCATATGGCACCTTATCAAAGGCTTCATGAAAATATAGGTATACAACATCTATTAACTCTCCTTCGTCTGTCCTGCTATTTACTTCTTCAACGAATTCCCGCACATTTGTCAGCCAAGACATCCCCTTCACAAAGCCATGCCGTCTTCAGTCAATTTTATCGTGAGCTTCTAAGTACATAGATACATAGACACATAGACACATAGATACATTCAGTGTTGTAGTCTAGTTTTTTGTAGTGGGTATACTGTGAGGATTCCCTCCTAGCCTCTTCCACACCCGTCCTATAAACACTCACTGTCGCATACAGTAGCCTACAACCACCATAAGTAATTGTGATTATTCAACACTCGATATTGTCATCAGTTTCTGGGACAATAAACAGTCAAATTAAAATCACCATTAGGCACTAGCATCAAATAAACTATAAAGCATCAATAAATAAATAACTGTTGGCTATATAAACACTGTACTACTGTATATGTAACCGGCCTGGCCTCAGTACTAATGTGCTAAGGAGACGACGGGATACTTGAGTCTTTTGCACAGGACATTTATTGCTGCTGCTGCTGCATGCTCTGTTTAGAGTTTTGAGACAAGAAAAAACAGAGTTAGTCATTTGTCAGAAACAATTACAACTCAATAAAATAAAATACCCTATATAAGAAACAATAAATGCAAAAATACAAAATAAAAACATGTTCTTTAGAATTATGTTTCCCATATAAAAATACTTAAATAATAAATTAAAATAAATAAAACATATCAGCAACTGTTCTAAGACGTCTCACACTCATACTTAATACAGCAATCACACAGCATCACAAAATACACGTTTTCAATCACAGTAAGTCCTATGCAAATAACATCTGTTCAGTGTTTAACAGAGAAGAAGAACAGTACATCCGCAAAAACGACCAGCGGAGGGCGCATGACCCATGCAAAATAAAACAAACACCACAATCCCTTCATTGTAAAAAAGTACCAAACAAAGGTGAATACACAGTTACATGAGGGATATTTAGTGGAATACTAAATTCCACTAAAGGGGATTTTGTCAACAATTGTTTTTCACTTTAAATGTAGTAGCCTGCTAGTTTACAAAACTTTCCAAATTTGCTTGTACTCAGGCATCTGAGGTGTGCTCTGCCTTCTTGCTTGCGTGGCAGAGCGATGGCTTCGTAACCATGTTGATACATATTTGCTTGGCTCAAAAATATTCGCCTGCACAGTCGTTTTACCTGTGACTCGCCAGGTGTTGATGGCCAGGTGCTTGAATCCAGAATGCTGAGATCATGAAGAATTTCATCCTTAAATGAGAGCCGCTTCTCCATGTTGTTGATCAGACTTTGTAGGAACTGCTTTGTATTGATCAGCATGAGCTTAGCATTTGACTCCAGGGACACTGATCCAAACTGTCCCAAAGCCTGTGCTTTCAATGCTTCCTCCAGTTTCTCTCATGGAGAATCTTTAAATGATGCCAGCACTCGGATGGTGCGCTTCAGCAGCTGTTATGCTCTTAAAAGTGTGATTGAATGGGCCTGTAATTGCTGGGACAGGTTTGAAAGTTCAGATAGTGCATCATACATGAGTCCAAGGTCACAAAGAAATTCCTTGCTTTGCATACGACGTGCCAGGCCTCTGTAGGTTTGCCTCTCTTTGCCGTTTCTTGTTTGGTCTCCTGCAGCATTCTCAAAGTGTCTGTTAAGTGCTCCGTATGACCTCCACACAGCCTTTACAGAACGGAAACTGCTGGCAACCCATCGGGTGTTTAAACCTCTGCCAATCTTCAGGACTTGTGAGCCCACTTCTTGTGCTGCTTCCATTGTTCCCGTGAATTTTTATTGGACTGACTGTAGAGATTGTGGAGTTTGTCCATGAAAACTTTGAAGTGGTTGGCTGCCTGAACCTCATCCACAGCATCATTTACGGCCAGTTCTAGACGGTGGTTCATATAGTGCCATGTGAAGAGGTTAGAGTACCTTGCAGTCAGCCTGGTTGCCACACCAGAGTTTTTGCCTAACATAACACTGGCTCCATCAGAAACAAATGAGATCCAGTTGTTTTGAAGCCACTCTTCACTAAAGCCTGCAGTGTCCAAACAGTTTAATAGAGCTTCCTCTATAGACTCTGCCCTCTGGCTTTCCAGCTCCACCAGGTCCAAAAAAACAAATTCAGGAGTAGCTCCATCTAAAGAGACCTTCACATTGACAATCATGCCTGATTTATGGCTGAGAGAAGTTGCCTCATCAATGAGAACAGACAGCTTGCTTGAAGATGACACAATGCTGTCAACTATTTTTGTCTGCATCTTTTTTGCTATGTGTTCCACAATTTTTGTTGAACTGAACCTTGAGTGCAGACTTGTGCCCATGTTGAAACCGTTTTTTTCCTGAAGCTCAATGAGATCGTCATGGTCAGAGAAAGGTCGGTTCATCTTGGCAAGATAATATGCTGTTCTGAATACAGCATTTGTCTCAGCTAACACAGTGTCCGACACAGCTCTCACAAGATTCCCAAGTAAATCCTGTCCACCCTTTTCAGTGAGCTCCTGAGCTATTTCGTGTGCCCTGGACATCTCATGCCGTCTGATCTTGTTTCTCAAGGAGGCCAGGGCTGTTGGTCTGCTTGAGCCTGATGACTGGATCTTAAACATCGCCCACTCCTCAGATATGGAAATTATTTTCTCTGTTAAGACGCCAGTAGATTTTGTTGAGCTGCAAATAGCACAACCTGGAAGTAAACAAAAACATGACTAATTAACATCATACAAGTAGTCTTTTTTGAATCTATATTAGCAATAACACCTTCTGAACTGGATAAGAATCTATTCAAAATAATTGAATGAACTGTAAATAAGCTTCACTGTGACAATATCATTATAATTTAATTATATAAAAGTGAAATTAATGTATCTTTAAGATGAAAATAAACCAGCTATACTCTCATTTGCATAAAGTTGACTTCATGTGTTTATACCAGCTTTACAAGTTGGCTGATATTTACCTAACTTTCTGTCCTTCCATTCTAACCAAGAATGCCTGCTTTTACACCCCCTAGCCTGACTCTCAGTCCATAGGGCTGGCCAGGAGTTATCATCTAGAAGGAACAAGGAGATATTCATCACACACATACTCACAGTCTCACAGTAAAATGTGTAATAACTACGTTATTTACTACTTTACTGCAACAAGATTGAGCTAGCAAGGCCGTTTAGTGAATATATGTGTGGTATTCATTCAGTTTGGGAAATCTCTTATAAGCTAGTAGTAGCAATGTTACAAAATTTTGAGATTAAAAAAATCAAGTCTGCAATTCATCCCATCAGATAAAGCATAAAAAGAAGTTTAATTTGACACCTAATTCACTTTCATATCTCAAGTATTTAAAAAGTAATGGCCATTTTCATACTCGGAAATTAGCATCTTGTTCCCTATTGATTTTCTATGGACATAACAAAAAAGCTGTGATCGTGGACAGTCAAAAGCCCATAACTTTCTTAAAAAATAAGAGAACTGAATGAAATTTTCAGTTATCATAGATTGAACCATTCTGAAACAAATATAAAATAATCTTACTTGGATGACCTGGAATTAAAGTATATAATTAGTTAGTTACCCAATTGTAGCTAATTTCAAACTTCAATTACTAGATCTAAACATCTATCCATTTCTTAATAAATGATTAACATTTTTAAATAGCCCAAGTGTCCAAATAATATTCACAAATAATTCACAATAAAACATGATTTTAAAATCTCATTTACATTAATTTATAGGCCAAATGGAAGGAATTTAGTGTTCAATTGCTGTAAATAAATGACCATTTAAATCAGCTTTCCAGTGAGTCCCTGTGGATCGCGCTGGTTTAGAACGTTCACATTGCGGTGGATTTGTGCCCCCAAATGCCGAGAAAAATACTGCGGGATATAATGGGCCCAAAATGAGCTCCTCGCAATATTAAACTTTGTATAAAGGGATCTTAAGAAGCCCTTTTTAATGTAAAAATAAACAGCTTACTTTCTATTGTCTGCTGTATGAGACCATGCCGTGCCGCTGGTCGCGGGTTCAGAGGTTAATTTTTAAACTACTATAACAATGATATAAAGCCTTCAAAACTAATAATAGCTGAAGCGACGGAATCTTCCTGCGATTTTTCGTTAATAATTAACTAGGCTGAACATCCTCGATTGGAACAGCCTAGAGAAAATCGCGTTTTAAACCCGCCCCCCTCTAAACGGCGCCAAAATCGCGCACACCCGCAGCGACAGATTTTCAGCGACGCTTCAGGTAGGCTTTGCAACATACCTACTAGTAGTCTAATATCTGCTAAAGTTCACTTGTATACGACTTTCTCTTACCCGATACACTGTTGGCATCAGGCTCCGCTGTAGTTCCCTCTTCTTCATCTAACGTCCTAGTGACTGCTGGAGTGTCGTCCGAGGGAGCAGCAGGCTTGTTTAAAAAAAATGGCTAAGGGTTGTTTGTTGCTTCCGCTTCATATTTACTGTTGAGCCGCTGACATCACCTCGGCGCCGACTGAGTTGATATCGCTGTCGTCTAGGTGACGTGACGTCAGGTCTAGGTCACGGGCGGTCACCACGGTCACGGGCACGGGCCATGGACGGAAGCCTCTGTATGGCTATTATAATGCTGCGTTCCATTGTACTCGGAACTCGGAACTTTCCGACTTCCGACAAGGAAAAGTGCGACTCTGACAGAGACACAGCGCACAGGTTGAATTTATGAATGAAAGTATGACAGTTCTGTGACAGAACTGTCATACTTTCATTCATAAAATAAACAGAACTTCTGTCACTATCGAAGTTGATACGTGTCATTGCGCATTTCTAAGTGGGCATACGGAAATGCTGGAGCTTTCTTAGTGTGTATACGGCGTATACCTGCGTATCACGTAGACTACACCTCTGGATACATTGATACATAGACAATATGTTCAGGAGTAGGCCACTCGGCTCTTCGATCCAGCACTGCCATTCAATATGATCATGGCTGATCATCCACAATAAGTACTCCGTTTCTGCCTTCTCCCCATATCCCTTAACTCCGCTATCTTTAAGAACTCTATCCAATTTTACTTCGGAGTCACGTGAGTGACTACGTGACGAAGTCCCGTTCAGCACGTGCGTCATTACGTCAGACGCATTGGTGCAGGCGACCGGTTGGGGCAGCAGGAGCTCATCAGCCCGGAAAGTTTAAACTTCAGGTTTGCTTGTTTTCTTACCTGTTTTATGCCTTGCAGGAACCTCTTGTTCCAAAGGCTTCCTGCCGGAGGATTTGCGAGTCCCGACGAGGGAACCAGCTATGTGCTGTGGGGAAGCCCCGGTTCTTGCCGCCAAGTGCGGGTAGCTGGGTTGTCGAGTGTCGCGGAAGTCGGTCGCTGACGTGTGTCAGTGGCTTCCATGCGCTCCGGGTGCCGGGAGGGGTTACCTCCCATAGGCACAGATACGCTGGGGTTTCCAGGGAGGGGACCTCCAATAGGCCGGGTGCCGGGAGGGTTTTTCCCTCCGACAATAACGATTTATGTGGGGGTGTTCCGGGGAAGGGGACCTCCAGTAGGCCGGGTGCCGGGAGGGCTTCCCCCCGATATGAATATTAATGCTGGGGGTTCCCGGGGAGGGGACCTCCGGTAGACCGGGAGTCGGGAGGGGTTTTCCCTCCAAGATAGATATTTAGGCTGTGGTCCCAGTGGAGGGCACCTCCAGTAGAGCGGGTGTCGGGAGGGTCCCGCCCCCCCCGATATAATATAGATGCCGGGTGTCGGGAGGGGGTTTCTCCCGATATAATAGAGATGCCGGGTGTCCGGAGGTTGTTCCCCGATATATACACAGATACTGGGGTTCCTGGGTAGGGGAATCCAGTAATTATGCGGCTTTCAGACCGCAGGGGTCACCGGGAAATGGGTTAAACGGACCGGAACGGTCAGCCCTGGTGCCGGTAGGGGTTTTCCCTCCGGTAATATATAAGGGTACTGTGATTCCCCGGGGAGGGGGAATCCACCAGCTATGCGGTGACCAGACCGCAGAGGTCCCCAAGATATTGGGTAAATCGACCGAAGTGGTCAGTCCTGGTGCAGGGAGGGTTCCCTTCCGGTAAAATTAATAATGTGGACGTTGACCAGAATGGAGCCTCATTGAGACGAGGCTCAAGATAGATACACCCTAACATCAGGAGATATGGCAGTATTGGGCAGATGGGAGAGCCCTTGCCAGCAGCGCCTTGTAACAGGGCTGCATAATGGGGATGCCGAGTCTATGGCAGTGCCTTGTCAGCTGTGTCAGCAGCGCCTTGTAAAAGGGCTGCATGATGCCTCCGTCATGGAGAAGGTAAGCTTACCGGGGCATTTTCTGACCCTGAAGAGTGGGCCTGTTGGAGAGGCCCTGCCAGCAGCGCCTTGTAGTAGGGCTGCTTCATGTCTCCCTTATGGAAGAGGAGAACATGCCGGGTCAGTGTAATCTGATGCCGAGGCTGAGGGTATAGCGTGGAGCATACCTCAAGGGATGAAGGGCACTTGTCAGCGGTACGATTCCTGGCAGGGAGGTTGCCATCCCAACACAATGCAGTGAACACCGCTATCAGAGGACGTTAGAGCCACCCGCCGAATATTCTATTCGGGTAAGACCAATTCCACAGGCAAAACGTGAAGGGCGAAGCATAAACTGTTGGACCAATTAGGCCAACGACGAGTAAGGATTCATAGTTTAGGGGAAAACGCACCCCACGGCTTCATCGGCTGGAAGCGGTTCACTGAAGCTGGTAGCAGCATTAAAGCTGACCAGAGTTACTCTACAACTAAGTGACCACGAACAGGTTGGTAAGATTTACAATTGGTTGTGCAATACACAAATGATTGAGACATTGTCATCTACTCAGAGGCATTTTAACCAGGTAAACTGGACAATACTAGTATTCCAAGAAGGTTCGAATTTAGCCAGAAGAGGCCAGGGGGCGCTGTCCTGTGCACGGCTGCCCAGCCAGCAGCTGTCTGTCTCTTCATCTTTTTATTTTTTATTTTAGTTAGTTAAGTGTTTTGTTTGGAGGCCTAGTCTTTGTGGGGGGTGGGGGGGGGGGGGGGGGGGGGGGGGAGGGGGAAACTACCTTTCAGGGTCCCTACCTGGTCGGAGAGGCAGCTTTTCTCCGGGCTGCAGCTTCTCGCAGGCCTACCAGCGGGCCTGGAGCGGCGTTTCCTGTCGGGGACCGCCCAGAACCTCGGCTTCGGCGGCGGCACAACGCTGGAGCGTTATCGTGGAGCGGGCGATGCCTTGCCTGGGTCGCCGCGTTGGAGCTCCGGTGAGCTGAGACCGCCGGGAACAACATCGCGGAGCTGCGGGACTGTGGAGCGAACGGCTGCGGGCGGCGGCGCTGAACTTAACATCGGGAGCCTGGGATCTCTCGATGAGATCGCCAGTTGTGGACCTCCAACCGGCGCGGCCTTGTTGCCTTCGGAAGCCGCGGCCTCCAGTGCGGAAGCGGCCGTTCCAGGGTTCACAGGCCGCTGGGAGGACTCTCCCGACGCGGGAGCAACATCACCCTCGAGAACGGCCTGGAACATCGGGCCTCCGTAGAGGCAACTGTGCAGGCCTCAATGGGACCGACTATGGGTGAACTGGGGTTGGTGACTGGACTTTGTGCCTTCCCTCATGGTGGGAGCCATTGTGGGGGGATGTTCTATGTGTTTAAGACTCTCATTGGTGTTATGTCTGTATTCTTTTTTGTGTGCTGCAAAATGGCAAAAAGCATTTCACTTCACTACACCTGGGTGTATGTGAATGTGACTAATAAAATACCTTTGACCTTTGACCTTTGAAGAGTGTTGAGCCAGGTCCAGTATTTTAGCCAGGTTACCTTCGAGACAGGCTCGGAGATATGGGGAATTGTCTTTCAAGGCAAGGTCAGAATTATGGCAAGAGTTGCCAGAAAACTGGGTCACAGTTAGGAAGGGCAATGGGCAGAGCCAGGGACTGGTGAGTACCCCGGTGGCTGTACACCTTGAAAATAAGTACTCATGTTTGAGTAAGGGTGGGGGAGACAGCCTACCTGGGGGCAGCGACAGCGGCCGGGCCTCTGGCACAAAGACCGGTCCGGTTGCTCAGAAGGGTAAGGAAAAGAAGGGGAGGGCAATTGTAATAGGGGACTCTATAGTCAGGGGGTCGGATAGGCGATTCTGTGGACGCAGACAGGAGTCCCGGATGGTAGTTTGCCTCCCTGGTGCCAGGGTCAGGGATGTGTCTGAACGTGTCCAAGAAATCCTGAAATGGGAGGGAGAGGAGCCTGAGGTTGTGGTGCATATAGGTACCAACGACATAGGTAAAAAAAGAGAAGAGGTCCTGAAAGACGAATTTAGGGAGTTAGGTTGAGAGTTAAGGAGAAGGACTGGAAAGGTAACAATCTCAGGATTACTGCCTGTGCCACGCGACAGTGAGAGTAGGAATGGAGCGAGGTGGAGGATAAATGCGTGGATGAGGGACTGGTGCAGTGGGTATGGATTCAAGTTTCTGGATCATTGGGACCTCTTTTGGGGAAGGTGCGACCTGTACAGAAAGGACGGGTTGCACTTGAACTCAAGGGGGACCAATATCCTGGCGGGGAGATTTGCAAAGGCTACTGGGGAGACTTTAAACTAGTATGGTTGGGGGGAGGGACTCAAATTGGGAAAGCTAGCAGTCAGTGTGTGAAGCAGGGGGCAGAGAATGGTAGCACTCTGACCCAAATGTAGGGGAGAGAGAAGAAAAAGAAAATAATCAGAGAATAAGAGAGGGTGGGGTTCTTAAATGTGTATATTTTAATGCTAGGAGCATTGTAAGAAAAGTGGATGAACTTAGAGCCTGGATTGACACCTGGAAGTATGATGTTGTGGCGATCAGTGAAACATGGTTGCAGGAGGGCTGTGATTGGAAACTAAATATTCCAGGATTTCGTTGCTTCAGGTGTGATAGAATTGGAGGGGCAAGAGGTGGAGGTGTTGCATTGCTTATCAGGGAAGATATTACAGCAGTGCTTTGGCAGGATAGATTAGAGGGCTCGTCTAGGGAGGCTATTTGGGTGGAACTGAGAAATGGGAAAGGGGTAGCAACACTTATAGGGGTGTATTATAGACCGCCAAATGGGGAGCGAGAATTGGAAGAGCAAATATGTAAGGAGATTGCAGATATTAGTAGTAAGCACAAGGTAGTGATTGTGGGAGATTTCAATTTTCCACACATAGACTGGGAAACACATTCTGTAAATGGGCTGGATGGGTTGGAGTTTGTAAAATGTGTGCAGGATAGTTTTTTGCAACAATACATAGAAGTACCTACTAGAGAAGGGGCGGTACTGGACCTCCTGTTAGGAAATGAGATGGGTCAGGTGGCAGAGGTATGCGTTGGGGAACAGTTCGGGTCCAGTGATCACAATACCATTAGTTTCAATATAATTATGGAGAGGGACAAAACTGGACCTAGGGTTGAGATTTTTGATTGGAGAAAGGCTAACTTTGAGGAGATGCGAAAGGATTTCAAAGGAGTAAATTGGGACAGTTTGTTTTATGGGAAAGATGTGGAAGAGAAATGGAGTACATTTAAAGGTGAAATTTTAAGAGTACAGAATCTTTATGTCCCTGTTCGGTTGAAAGGAAATCGTAAACATTGTAAAGAGCCATGGTTTTCAAGGGAAATTGGACACTTGGTTCGGAAAAAGAGGGATATATACAATAGTTATAGACAGCATGGAGTAAATGAGGTGCTTGAGGAGTATAAAGAATGTAAAAAGAATCTTAAGAAAGAAATTAGAAAAGCTAAAAGAAGATATGAGGTTGCTTTGGCAAGTAAGGTAAAAGTAAATCCGAAGGGTTTCTACCGCTATATTAATAGCAAAAGGATAACGAGGGATACAATTGGTCCATTAGAGAGTCAGAGTGGCCAACTATCTGCAGAGCCAAAAGAGATGGGGGAGATATTGAACAGTTTCTTTTCTTCGGTATTCACCAAGGAGAAGGATATTGAATTATGTGAGGTAAGGGAAACAAGTAGAGTAGCTATGGAAACTATGAGGATCAAAGAAGAGGAAGTACTGACACTTTTGAGAAATATAAAAGTGGATAAGTCTCCAGGTCCGGACAGGATATTCCCTAGGACATTGAGGGAAGTTAGTGTAGAAATAGCAGGGGCTATGGCAGAAATATTTCAAATGTCATTAGAAACGGGAATAGTGCCGGAGGATTGGCGTACTGCGCATGTTGTTCCATTGTTTAAAAAGGGGTCTAAGAGTAAACCTAGCAATTATAGACCTATTAGTTTGACGTCAGTGGTGGGCAAATTAATGGAAAGAATACTTAGAGATAATATATATAAGCATCTGGATAAACAGGGTCTGATTAGGAACAGTCAACATGGATTTGTGCCTGGAAGGTCATGTTTAACTAATCTTCTTGAATTTTTTTGAAGATGTTACTCGGGAAATTGATGAGGGTAAAGCAGTGGATGTTGTGTATATGGACTTCAGTAAGGCCTTTGACAAGGTTCCTCATGGAAGGTTGGTTAAGAAGGTTCAATGGTTGGGTATTAATGGTGGAGTAGCAAGATGGATTCAACAGTGGCTGAATGGGAGATGCCAGAGAGTAATGGTGGATGGTTGTTTGTCAGGTTGGAGGCCAGTGACGAGTGGGGTGCCACAGGGATCTGTGTTGGGTCCACTGTTGTTTGTCATGTACATCAATGATCTGGACGATGGTGTGGTAAATTGGATTAGTAAGTATGCAGATGATACTAAGATAGGTGGGGTTGCGGGTAATGAAGAAGAGTTTCAAAGTCTACAGAGAGATTTATGCCAGTTGGAAGAGTGGGCTGAAAGATGGCAGATGGAGTTTAATGCTGATAAGTGTGAGGTGCTACATCTTGGCAGGACAAATCAAAATAGGACGTACATGGTAAATGGTAGGGAATTGAAGAATGTAGGTGAACAGAGGGATCTGGGAATAACTGTGCACAGTTCCATGAAAGTGGAATCTCATGTAGATAGGGTGGTAAAGAAAGCTTTTGGTGTGCTGGCCTTTATAAATCAGAGCATTGAGTATAGAAGTTGGGATGTAATGTTAAAATTGTACAAGGCATTGGTGAGGCCAATTCTGGAGTATGGTGTACAATTTTGGTCGCCTAATTATAGGAAGGATGTCAACAAAATAGAGAGAGTACAGAGGAGATTTACTAGAATGTTGCCTGGGTTTCAGCAACTAAGTTACAGAGAAAGGTTGAACAAGTTAGGGCTTTATTCTTTGGAGCGCAGAAGGTTAAGGGGGGACTTGATAGAGGTTTTTTAAATGATGAGATGGATAGACAGAGTTGACGTGGAAAAGCTTTTCCCACTGAGAGTAGGGAAGATTCAAACAAGGGGACATGACTTGAGAATTAAGGGACTGAAGTTTAGGGGTAACATGAGGGGGAACTTCTTTACTCAGAGAGTGGTAGCTGTGTGGAATGAGCTTCCAGTGAAGGTGGTGGAGGCAGGTTCGTTTTTATCATTTAAAAATAAATTGGATAGTTATATGGATGGGAAAGGAATGGAGGGTTATGGTCTGAGCGCAGGTATATGGGACTAGGGGAGATTATGTGTTCGGCACGGACTAGAGGGGTCGAGATGGCCTGTTTCCGTGCTGTAATTGTTATATGGTTATTATATGGTTAATTATCGGAACCGGGCCAGAGTTGCCGTTCAGGGCAGACTCTAAATGATGGCAGGTGTGGCCTGTTCATTATGAAAGAAGGGTGCTCAAACTGGTTTCATAGGGTTTTCCATGTACAATGATCATCAGAGATATTTGAAGGCATTGCTATGATGAGGCAATTTAACAGTATGATAACAATAAATCATTCAAATAACTACTCATTGTTCAAAAACACGTGATGTATGTTCTGGATTATATTTTGACGCTGTATTTGGCTAAAATCCACTCAGTCTCAAGCTACTTGAGAAATTGTTCTCTCCTATCCAGTAAATTAGGTTGTTATCAAATGGATGGTTGGCCTGTGACTCCGCCCTGGACAACAGATTGGAGTGAGTAGAAACCTGGAACAGCCTTGTTGTTATAAAGCAGTTTCTATTCATTAGACTACCTGGCAATGTAATAGATGTGATGCAGCTGTGCAAGTGGGAGAACTGACAGCATGCGTAATGACAAACTATAAGGGTCATGATGGTCATTGATAATACAACTTTGCTATTACCAGCTGAAGCTAATAGTCACTATGATGTACAAACAGTATTCAGCATTGCCCCAGTAGTTGATCAATAAATATGTCATTATATTGCAGAAAGATGCTATGGCTTAAGGTGGGAACATGCGAATGTCATCTCTAGTTCGAGGTGCAGGAGATTTGCAATGAGTTATTAACTCTTCAGTATTGGTATCAACTATCTGTTAAAGAGTGATTGAGTGAATATGAATAGGTGCATGCTCAACTTCATGTTGATACATTGTGATGTGGCATATGATAAACACGAGGGTGCAATCAGGTAAAGGATCCGGTAAAATGTACATAATCTATTTTGCCACTGGAGTATCATTACGTACAGATCAATGAGAACACAGAATGGGTGTTGGACCACATCATATTTATGAAATTCTGATTCAATGCAACACCGAATATGGATATGTTATTTTCATGCTAATTCAAAGGTTGCAAAATGGGTGGCATAACAGTGGCGAAAGGTACATAATCGCTACAAGCATGAGGAATGGTATTTTATGTCTTCCTCGAATTTGCTTTATGAGTCGGGTCTTGAAATAAAGTAATCAAGAGCAGCTTTAGGTTCCAGCTGTGGAATTGGCCTATGCAGTTTGATTCCCGATTTGTCGGGAATAATAATAATGCAATCTTATATGGTTATTTTAAACGTAACTTGCTGGTTAAGACTGTGGCTTGGGAGGTCAGCCGTTGCATGATAAAATCAATATATGTTCCACATATTCTCAATAAACTGCTTAAGGCTTGGGTTGTCACGCCTATTTTGTATGTATTGACAGTGCTGGAATGGTACCAAAAAGCGGTACTTTATTGCTTCAGGAGATGGGAAGTGTTTGTTTAATGCTCATGTTACATTTGAAATGGTACAGATTCTGAGTTATTGCAGTTCATTTAAATGGTCTTTGACAATATTGAGTTATAGGGTCATTAACTGTGCCAAGGTGCTTCCCATCGGACTTACTGCAGCTAACAAGGTCCAAGTTGTTGGGTTCACCTCGGATAACGAGTTAGTAAAGGATATAGTAAAGGTTACACAAGTTTCCCAGGACAAGTAGAATGCAGTATGGGAGATTGACATTGTGTAAACACTATTTCACCAGGGGGTTCTTAGCTACATTCTTAGCTTTGATCGGACCTCATTGGGTAGTGATCCTCCTGGCGCTGGTTAGCGCAACAGCTCACTCGCTACATTATTGTGACCGGAGAGGATGGGTATATCTGCGATTATGTGCATAATAATTTATGTTATAATTAATTTAAGCAGAGCAGTAGGGGTGTCAGGTCTCAAGATAGTTCCAGACATACACAGGGACCTTTCGCTATGTGGGGACACACATATACAACAATACGTCACCAAGAGCCTTTGAGACTCTGAGCTAACTACGATTGTTAGTTACAAAAGACGTTATAAGAACCTATCTGCTCAGATCTTGCCAGGCGTTAAAACCGAGTTGACTTATGCAGGATTAGATACTGATCCGGATCTCACTCAACCACGGCAGCTGTAACAGCAGCAGCAAGGGTTCATTACGTTCCGCTGGACCACATCCTAACGGCTGTAGCGTGGTCAAACGAACAACATTTTCAAACATGTTATGATAACCCGTTGCCAGACCAGGGGTATTTCCCAATTTATTTTATGTTCTGTTATAGGTTCCATCCGGATGAGAGATGTGATTATTGTTATTGTTTATTTCAATCAATCAATCAATCAATCAATCAAGCACTTTATTCATCCCCGAGAGACAATTTAAAGGGCGCATTACAGTAGCTTTAAAAAAAAGAAGGGGACACAATCAACGAAGAGACAAACATTCAAAGCTACTCTCTGCACCAACCGGTCGACCGCACGAGCAGTGACCCGGCAAGGATTGGGTTGTCAGCAGCGATACAATAATAAAGAATACACAAAATGTAACACAAACATCCACCACAGCATTCATCACTGTGGTGGAAGGCACAACATTTGGCCAGTCCTCCTCCATTTCCCTCCCGTGGACAGGACCAGAGTCCAGAGTCAGTCCAGGATCGGCTCTTCCTCACAGGAGACCGCGGCTTTAGATTGTTGTAGGCCGCAGGCCGGCGGTCAAGATTTAAAGTCGCCGCCGCAGCCAGAAGCACCGTAGACTGCAGGGCCGGCGGTCGAAGCTCCCCTCCAGGGGTGATGGTAAGTCCATGCCGGCCCCGCGGTAGAAGTTGGCCGCGGGCCGGCAGTGATGGCTTCTTCTTCCCCCGGGTCCCCCACGAGGGATCCCAGGCTGTAGACGCCGCACCAGTTGGATCTCTGCAGACCGCGACTTCAGGCTGCGACTTCAGGCTGCCGGCTGCCCCGGGCCAGCGAAACGGAGCGCTCCCCTCCAGCGAGCCCCAGCGAGGGCTCACCCGCTCCACGCCGAGAGTCCACGCTGCGCCCGCCGCTGAAGCACCGGGCACGTCTCCGGGAAAGGCCGCGCCGATCCTTGATGTTAGGCCACGGGGGAAGCGACCTGGAAAAAGTCGCCTCTCCATGGAGGAGGCGACCGAAGCGGTTTTCCCCCTTAACCCCCCCACACCACCCCCCACACAAAACACACGAAGGAACATTAAATACATACTTTAAAACAAACTAAAAAATAAAAACAGTTTGAAAAAACTGACGCGCTGCTGTCATGGCTACTTCCAGAACAGCGCCCCCGTAGTATTTAACAGCACCAGCATGTTTAAATCTATGTAATGACTGTATGCATTATGAATGTTTTCCCTCATTTGTCAATGAGGCAGTTGTGGTTGTGTAGACTTGTTTTCTCACGGCATGAAATCACAGAGCATTGAAATCTTCACGTAGCCACTCACGTGACTCCGAAGTAAAATAGTAAGATTAAACGAGAACTTACCAGTTTGAAGTTTGATCTTTATTTTAAGAGGAGTTACCATGAGGGATTACGTGCCCTCCGCTCCCAGCCCTCATTAAGATCATCTGGTAGTACTAGTCTTCTTTCATCTTACTATCATACTTCAGCCACTATTATTATCTCTGATTTCACACTGCTGCTTTGAAGATTGACGCACGTGCGGCTGAACGGGCCTTCTTCACGTAATCCCTCATATACTCCTCATAAAATAAAGATCAAACTTCAAACTGGTAAATTCTCGCTTAATCTTACTAATCTCTCTTTCGCTACCTTGAAGAGCTCTATCTAATGCCCCTCTCCCACTTAGGAAACCTGAACGGTAACCTCTGGAGACTTTGCGCCCCACCAAATGTTTCCATGCGGTTCCCGGAGGTTGCATGTGGTTGCCCGAGGTTGCAGGTAGTGGAAGCATGTAGGGAGACTGACAAATACGTCCGGGAACCTCCTGGAACCGCACGGAAACCTTGGATGGGGCGCAAAGTCTCCAGAGGTTTCCGTTTAGGTTTCCTAAGTGGGACAGGGGCATAAATCTCTTAAGTACTCCGTAACTTAATATTTTACAATGGCATCTGAAATCCCACCAACCACCGAAGTCAGACTAATCAATCGAATGGTCCCATTATTCTGCTTTGCTTGCTTCTTCTCCAGTGGAGTAATATTCGTAATTTTCCAATCATCTGCAACCGCACCTGGCTACCTTGAATCTTGGAATATCACTGTCAATGCCTCCACAATCACGAAAGCCACCTCTTTCATCAGATTACAATGCCGAACCTTATCAAGTATCATGTAGAAGTCCATGTAGACATCGACCACGGCTTTGTCCTCATCAAACCTTTTATTTACCTCCTCAAAAACTCAACCGGATTCGTGAAGCAGTGTCTCCCCCCTAAAAAACCGTGCTAAATATCCTTATTCAGACCCTGTCATCCAAATGCATACCTTTCTTATCCCTCAGAATACTCTCCAGTAACTTGTGCGCCACAGATGGCACAATGTTCCACAGTTTCCAGGATTTTCCCGCACCCCTTCTAAGAGGTTTATCGAGTGACACAGTGTGGAAACACTGCCTGGAGCTCTGACCTTCTAGTCCTGGCAATATCCTCGTAAGACCTATCCGCACCCTTTCCAGCTTGACAACATATTTTCCGTAACAAGGTGACCTGAACTGAGCACAATACTCTAATGCGGCCTAACCCACATCTTATAGATCTGCAATATGATCTCCCAACCTCTATACTCAATACAGGCTGATGAAGGCAATTGCGCCAAAAGCCTTTTTGACCACCCAATCTAGCAGCGACTCTACCTTCAAGGAACTATGAACGTGCGCTCCTAGATCTCTCTGCTCGACAAAACTACCCAGAGTCCTACTGTCTAGTTTCTGCCATGTTAGTCTTCCCAAAGTGCAACACCTCATGTTTCTCTGCATAAAATTCTATCAAATTTCCCACATTCCAATCGATCTAGATACTGCTGCAATGTAGCGTCATTCCTAGATGGAGGCATAACATTCTCGCAACATTCCTGTCTTTCGGCACCCCACCCGTATCTAAAGATTATTCGATCATAGCACAATATCGGCCCAGGATGTTGGTCCTTGTTCGTCACATATGTTAGGATTTCGTCAATAACCTTCTCTCAACATTTCTACGCATGTACCTGTGCAAACCTCTCCAGATATCTTAATTCTATCCGCCACGTTAGCTTTATCTGACAACCCGTTGCTTATATGTACAACAGTATTTAAGAAAAAAACAGTTACGTACCTAGAGCTCTATCTAACTTCCTCTTAAATCCATCCAGTAACTTGGCCTCCACTGCCCTCTGTGGCAGGGGATTCCATAAATTCACAACTCTCTGGGTGAAAACGTTTTTTCTCACAGTCTTAAATGACCTTCCGTTTATTCTAAAACTGTGGACCCCTGGTTCTGGACTCACCCAACATTGGGAAAGTTTTTCCTGCATCCAGCATGTCCAGTCCTTTTATAATGTTATATGTTTCTATCAGATCCCCCCCTTATTCTTCTAAACTCCAGTGAATACAAGCCTGGTCTTTTCAATGTTTCATAGAAATATAGAAACATAGAAAATAGGTGCAGGAGGCTATTAAGCCCTTCGAACCCGCACCGCCATTCGATATGATCATGGCTGATCATCCAACTCAGTATACCATCTATGCCTTCTCTCCATACCTCCTGATCCCTTTAGCCACAAGGGTCACATGTAACCCCCTCTTAAATATAGCCAATGAACAGGCCTCAACTACCTTCTGTGGCAGAGAATTCCACCGATTCACCACTCTCTGTGTAAAAAATGATTTTCTCATCTCGGTCCTAAAAGACTTCCCCCTTATCCTTAAACTGTGACCTCTAGTTCTGGACTTCCCCAACATCGGGAATAATCTTCCTGCATCTAGCCTGTCCAACCCCTTAAGAATGTTGTAAGTTTCTATAAGATCCCCCCTCAATCTTCTAAATTCTAGCGTGCAGAAGCCGAGTATATCCAGTCTTTCTTCATACGAAAGTCCTGCCATCCCATGAATCAGTCTGGTGAACCTTCTCTGTACTCACTCTATGGCAAGAATGTATTTCCTCAGATTGGGAGACCAAAACTGTACGTAATACTCCAGGTTACTACGGCAACAGCACTCTTACGTCACTTATGGCAGTAGCTTTTTCTGAAGCGTGTAGCAGCCAGGGAACTGATTCTGAGGGCAGAGGTCTTCAGGCTTAGGCCCAAGCTGGCCTTCCGGGGAAATATACTATGCACGCACCTCGGCAGTTCTACCCTCCAAATTAAGTACGGGAATGGGACATACATCAGGGGCCTTTGGGCTTACCCCTAGACCACTGGTATCTATGCAGGTACGTGAGACTGGGTTCCGTAACATGGGTTGTGTTGTCTAGTTATAGTGTATTATTTTTAAGTATGGCTATACAGGATGGTCATTTATTTAGTTGCCACTAGTTCATGTTGTGACTAGCATAACCTAGAGAGAATTTTATTTTCATTTACTCCACCAAATTGTGTAATAGAATCGAACCTGCCATGGCGGTCTAGATCACTGGCTTTGAAAGCCTCGTAAAGTCAGTCGCTTGTGCGAGCTATACATGATGGCATGGTAATTCCGCTCATTAAGGGACTGTGGAAGATTCTTCCCCAAAACGCCGACTCATTCACATCAATTAAGTAATCAAATCTCTGATTTAACTGGGATGGGCGTCTTCATTAATGTAAACGTCTTTGCCCATGACAAATAACTGGCAGGTTTGTTCCAGCACTATGTCTGACGTACGGGGGCCAGAGGCGCTCCAGTCCTTCCCTATATACTACATTGGCATCGGAAGGGAGCAGGATTCAGAGTCACTAGCATGTGCAGCCTGTTTGGGGGATGAGGATACCAACAGAGCATCGATTTGCACAGCTAGTCTTGGCGGCTGCTGAAGGAAGCAACCTGACAACCCAACTCATAGTGAGTGCCAAGTATTGGTCATCTATGTCAGACAAGGTTGCGATTCGTCGCAGTCAAAGAACGCTCCATCTAACGACATGTCAGGCAGCAGCTCTTGGTTCAGGGTTGCAATTTATCTCCCACTCAAATGACGGAATGCTGGAGAGAGTGCTACAAGAGTATGCACATGTGCCCGAGGCAGCTCCTTGTTCAGGTTGCATGTCCTCCCATTCGGATGTATAAAGGATGAAGATGGAGCCATATATATTACAACACCATGGGAGATGGAGCCGCAAAACATGCTTGGTACACAGGCATGCACAGTCAAATTAAGGAAACGCAAGGTGACACCTGGTTCAGGCGCAATTACTCCTAATCTAAAAAGAGTGTCTAAGGTTAGTATGGATGAACTGCAAACAGGAACCCAAATATGACTGTGCCGGGTTCCCATGCTTAATACAGAAGTTGGCCAGCAGCATCAGCGACCAAATGGAAATGACAACATGGACAGAGTCTGCGAATGAAAGTTCGCTGGAATTCCAGCAAAGGCAAGGGTCCTGGAGTTAGAGACGTTGGTAAGTAGGTCTCGTTATTTGCCTTCATGAAAGTCACTATGGTGTACGAATAGTATTCAGCATTTCTCCACTAAGTAAATCTTCAGTTATATTACAAACTGATGCGAGTGCTTACAGATGTGAAATTACTAATACCATCTCATCTCTAGTTACGAAGGTGATGGGATTTGCATGAGTTACCTTTTCTCACATCTATGTTATCAACTACCTTTAGACACTATGTGCATTCTATGGGTTAGGATTGTGCGAATATGCGTAATCAGCATGCTCAAGTCCAAGTTGATACACTTGGTGGTATCATATGTCAATCACATGTGTGCAGTCAAGTCAAAGTATCCGGGGAAGGTTTACATACCTCATTTGGCACTGGTGTATCATCACGTACCATCAATGTCTACAGATTGGATGTTGGATCACTAAGTGACTCATGGTACACTAAAGATCGAGATGTTGCATCCAGGCTCGATCACCAGTTGAAATATATATATATATGTGGCACGGCAGTGGCGATAGATGCACTCTCGCTACACTGGGGAGGTTTGTCTTCCTCCATTTTGCCTCATCAGTCGGCTCTTGTAAATCTTCAGTAAATCCCGCTTCAGGCTTTTGTAGTGACTGACCTATGCAGCCATGGTTTCCGCGATGTAGGGAATGATATAGAACCTTATATGGTTAATTCTAACATATAATTACTGGTTCGGCCCGTGAGTCGGGCGACCATCCAATGCATGAAATATCAATTCGTTGACATATATATGGCACGGATAACTGACGACTAGGAGTTCAAATTCGAATGAGTCTTTGACTAAATATAAGTTATAGTACCATTATCTGGGCCATACGTGCCTTCTCATCATATTTCTCCTAGGAGCGGGACGCACTCTGTTGGGTCTCACCCTCTGATATCCAGATTCATGAAGGGTATCTTCAATTCAAACCTCCCAGGCCCAGGTACGCAAAGACATTGTGCTGACGACGCTTCGCCGGTGGGCTCCGGCTACATCCCTGTCCTTAGTCAAACTCACTTACAGGTGGTTATGCTCATGGAACTGGGTCAGTGCAATGGGTCCAGTCATTGCATAGCGCAACTGGACAGCATGGCTACATCTGCAGGCAAAAACAATTCATGTTCATGGCTTAGTCAAGCAGAGTAGACCAGGGGCATCAGGTCTAACTGAATTTGGGCTTACCCCATGGACCTTCAGTTGTGTGTGGTCTACTACTATACGTTAAGGTCACTTATAGCCTTATGGGCACTGATCTAGCAATGTTTGTTAGTTACATAAACCTCATAAGAAGGTGTCAGTATAGACCATCTCCAGGTGGTTAAACAGGTTCTGCCTTGTGCAGGAGTGACTTTGACATTTAAAATCTCACTCCAACAGGGCTGCAACCGTTTCAGCGGCAGGGGTATGGACGTTCCGCTGTACCATATCATAGCGTCTGCAGGATGGTCAAACGAACGATCTTTCCATACATTTTATAACAAACCCATTGCCAGACCGGGGGTATTTGCCAACTCTACTGTAAGTTCTGTGTATAGTTCCCTCCCGGATGACAGAGGTTACTATTGTTATTACTTGTTCATAAATAGCATCAGCATGTCTATATCTATGTCATGTCTGAGTGCATGAATACGTTCACTCATCCTTGGTTAATTGATGCAGTGAGTGACGTATGGACTCGTGTCCACGGCATGAAATCACAGAGCTTTGAAATCTTCACGTAGTCACTCACGTGACTCCGAAATAAAATAGTAAAAGATTAAACGAGAACTTACCAGTTTGAAGTTTGATCTTTATTTTATGAGGAGTTACGATGAGGGATTATGTGCCCTCCGCTCCCAACCCCTCCTCATAAAAGTCAGCTGGTAGTTCGGCTTTCTCGAATCTTACTATATTCAGTTCATCAACTGTTATTTATTTATTTATTTATTTATTAGAAGTAAGTACACCAATGTGGCACCTTTTTTTCAGGTGCCAAATATATATTGGCATGGTTACATTTTATGTACAGCCTGATTTTTTAAATTATTTTTGTTAAATGAAAGAGTGAAAGAGAGACAGGATAATAGAGAATAGAAAAAGATGCGATGTAAAGTGTGTGGAAATGAAAAAGGAAGAGAGAGAGAGAAAGTGAGGAAAATAAGTTAAAAAAAGAGAGAAAGAGAAATAGTAGAAAGCAGGAGATAGGAGATAAGTATTTAAATTCTTGACCCTCTTTCACTGAGTCCTGAAACAGTTGGTTTTTACGATTTTGTTGCACCATATGCTTCCAAGAAGTCAATAAATGGAGACCAACTCGTTAAGAATTGGTCTGCTTTATCTGTTAGGAGGAATCGCATTTCTTCTAGATGTGCTGTGTCCAACATATTTATAATCCACATTTTAAGCGTTGGTATGGGTGTATTTTTCCAAAATTGAAGTATACGTTTTTTGCTATTATTAACCCATAATTAAAAAATGAATTTTGAAATGTGTTCAATTAATTCCCGTCTCCCGTTACTCCAAGTATAATAATTTCAGTGTTAGGCTCCATTTTTATCTTGAATAATTTTGCAAACATATCAAAAATATCGCACCAGAATTTATGACGTTTTATGCAGCAAACAAAATAATGTGTTATAGTGGCATTTAGAGATAAACATTTGTCACAATGGGAGAAGCATTTGGATAATTTTTTTAAATTGAATTAAGTTATGTCTTACATTAATCGAACATTTATGTATATACTAGACCAAGTGCAGACCCGTTGGGTCTGTTCCCCCAACGTGCGGTTGTGGGGGAGGGAGGCGGCATGCAGCGTCACACACTAACTATCCCCCGCCCCCCCCGTACTCACGCTAATTACCCCCCTTGATATTATATTAATATTATTAATTTGCTCCTTTTACCCCATAACCACCCTTTCTACTGACGCATAGCCCCCCCAACTTGCAGTCACATCTAGAGAGGGGGGGGGGGGGGTGGGCGGGGGTAGAGAGCGAGGGCAGAGAGAGAAGGGGCAGAGACAGAGAGAGAGACAGAGACACAGAGAGAGGGGAAAGAGGGATAGGGGGGTGGAGAGGAGGATAAGAGGGAGGGTGGGTGGGGGGGAAAGGTGGGGGAGGATAGAGAGAGAGAGTGAGAGTGAGGGGGAGAGAGAGGGGGTGCTGAGAGAGAGACGAGGGGGAGAGGTGTGGAGCAGGGAGGGGGTGCTGAGAGGGGGGAGGGTGGAGGGAAGAGGATAGGGGTTGTGGAGGGGAGGGGGTTTAGGGGAGGAAGGGAGGGAGGGGGATGGGAAGGAGGGGAGGAGGGGAGAGAGAGAGAGGGGGAGAGGGGGAGGAGAGGGGGGAGGGGGAGGCGAGAGGGGGGAGGAGGGGGAGAGAGAGGGTGTGCTGAGAGCGGGGTGAGATGAGGGGAGGGGAGAGGTGGGGAGCAGGAGAGGGGGGAGAGGAGGAGGGGGATGAGAGGGCGAGAGAGGAGAGGGTGGGGGAGGAGGAGGGGGAGAGGAGAGGGGGGAGAGGAGAAGGGGGAGAAGGGGGGGAGAGGGAGGGGGGAGAGGAGAGGGGGGGAGGAGAGGGGGAGAGAGGGGGGAGAGAGGGGGTAGAGGAGGGGGGAGAGGAGAGGGGAGATGAGGGGGGAGAGGAGATGGGGAGAGCAGAGGGGGAGAGATGAGAGGTGGGGGAGAGGAGGACGGGGGGAGAGAGGAGGGGGGGGAGAGGAGGGGGGAGAGGAGGGGGGGGGAGAGGAGAGGGGGGGAGGAGAGAGGAGAGAGGGGGCAGAGCAGAGGGGAGAGGGGGGAGAGAGGAGAGGGGGGGAGAGATGAGAGGGGGAGGGGAGAAGAGAGGGGGAGAGAGGAGCGGGGGGGGGGGGGGAAGTAGAGGGGGGGGGGAGAGAGAAGAGAGAGGGATAGGGAGAGAGAGAGGTGCGGAGAGAGAGGAGGGGAGAGAGAGAGAGACTTTTTAATTCAACCCAAACAACCATTTGCAGGCAGTGCTTTATTACTTCAAACTAACTATATTTTCATTTTCAAACCAAATTAAGGGTACTGACAGTGCTGTAGAACGTTGTTCAGTGTCATTCAGAGCTCAGAGTGACAGAGACTAATTGACGGAGCTCCAGCTTGCAGAGTCTAATTGAGGCACACCACTTCCTGGTTTCATAGTCCCTTCCCCTGCCTCCAGAGGGGGCAGCAGAGAGAATGGGCAATTTTGTAAAATCATTAATATCTCTGTCATTTTTCATCGACAGGAAAAATCCTCGGCACACATACGGCGGAGGGGGGCTCTGAGCAAGGTGGCCAAAAATGACGGCCGTAGGTGGCGGCGTTCTCTCGGCAATCGCAGCACAGATGGCCAAAACCGGTCAAGAACAGACTTTTAGTAATAGAGATATCAAATACTTTCCCCATGTTTCTTTCGTGATTTTTATCATTAGTTCTCGTTCCCAATCTAATTGCCTCTGTCGATGGTAGTTCTATATTTAAAAACTTATTATATAGATATTATATTAATTTCTGTGCGTCAGCCTTAATGTGCGTCACCTTCTTCCAGTGTTATAGTTTGATGTTTTTGTTTAAATTTCTTCGTGAAATCGCAGATATGAAGATATTTAAAATATTGGTGATCTTTCAACTTAAATTTTAATTGTAATTGTTGGAATTATATCAGTTTTCCAATTTCATACATATCGCCGATCCTTTTAATTCCCATTCTTTCCATTGGTTATATGTTTTATCGATAAGAGATGGTTTAAATGAAGGATTATTCACTATTGGCATTAACACTGATAGGTTTCATAATTTTAAAGTTAATTTTATTTGTTTCCAAATTCTTATTGTATTATGGATAATTGGATTAGTCTTATATATTGTGTTGTTCAGTTTTGTCGGGGAGAAGAGGATCGCTCCTATATCACAAGGAGAACAATCCTCTTTCTCCATTCTTATCCATTCTGTCTGTTAGGAAGAGCTGTCCAACCAATAAATTATATTCTTAATATGCAATGCCCAATAATATTACAAAAAGTTCGAAAGTGAAAGTCCCCCAGCATCTTTGGGTTTACACAGGTGTTTTCTTTAAATTCTATGTGATCTATAGTCCCAAATAAAGTTGGTAATATTAGAATCTAGTTTTTTGAAAAAAACATTTTGGTATATATAATGGTATAGATTGAAATATGTATAATATTTGTGGTAAAAAAAAATCATATTTATAGCGTTTATTCTGCCTATTATTGACAACGGGAGCGTTTTCCAGAATTTAATCAACGCGTTCAATTGATTTAATAACGGCATAAAATTAGCGTTAAATAATGATTTGTATTTTCTAGTAATTTGAATACCCAAATACTTAAATTTTTCTGTTGCAATTTTAAAGGGGAATTTTAATAAGTGAGTCGCTTCTTGAGGCTAACGACATAATTTCACTTTTATTCCAGTTTATTCTGTATCCTGAAAATGAACCGAATTCCTCTATTAAAGGCTCTATCATAAATAGCAGGGGTGATAATGCACAGCCCTGCCTATTGCCCCTCGATAATTGGAATTTTGGAGATAACATATTATTAGTTAATATTCGTGCCGTCGGTTTGTCATATAATAATTTTACCCATACGATAACGTCTCTCCCATATTAATTTTGTGGAGTATTGCCACTCTACCTGATCAAATGCTTTCTCTGCGTCCAGAGAAACAATTTATATATCTTCTTTTTCCGTTTTCTGTGAGTACATTATATTAAGCAGGCGTCTCAAATTATTGAATGATTGTATTTTAGGTATAAACCCGGTTGGATCTGAAATTATCAATTTATTAATATATTTACTCAATCTTCTTGCTAAGGTCTTTGCAAAGATTTTCTGATCTGTATTTAAAAGTGATATAGCTCTGTATGAGCCCGGTTCTTCTAAATCTTTATCTTTTTTTGGGTTAAGCTTAACAGTTGATTCAGCTAGTGTTTCTGGAAGTTTGTTTTCTTTAAAAGCGTGAGTATATAAATTTAGTAAACGTGGAGCCGTTATCTCATGGAATCTTTTGCAAAATTAATTACTAAAACCATCTGGTCCTGGCGTCTTACCATTTTTCATTGATTTTATTGTTTCTCCTATTTCTTCAAGTGTAATCTGAGCTCCTAATTCCTCTTGTTCCGAGAGGTCAAGTTTTGGAAGATTACAGTTATCCAAAACATTTATAATTTTACTATCTCCTATTTAATTTTAGATGTATATAGATTTTGATAAAATTGATCAAATCTTTTATTAATATCCTGAGGTAATGTTAGTAGTTCACCTTTCTCTGATTTAATTTTAGTATTTTCCTTTTGTTGTTTTTTCAGTTGCCGAGCTAAGAGTTTATGTGGCTTATCACCAAATTCAAAATGTTCATCAACTGTTATCTGTGATTTCACACGGCTGCTTTGAAGGATGACTGGCGGGCTCTTCACGTAATCCCCCATCGTAACTCCTCATAAAATAAAGATCAAACTTTAAACTGGTAAATTCTCGTTTAATCTTACTATTAAACTTCGCAATGCTGTAACTGCTAGAAAAGTAGGAACAATTGATGATTCCGGAAATTCTTGGATGCGTGGATTAAGATATAAAGTTGACGTTCAAGGTCAACGATCCTCCATTACAACTGGAAGAGAGAAACACTCGTTTTCAGTTTCAGAGCAAGTGCAATGTGAGCAATTGTTAAAGTTACAAACAAAAGAGCACACCAGATGAGTTCTACAGCGAGGTGGCAGACCTCGCACAGTTTGGGAATGGGTTCGAATATATATTGGAAAATCCATACAAAATTAGATTTGAATAATATATGCATAGCTGTCAATTCAATGCAAGGGTTCCCAATCTGGGGTAAATTTACTCCCAGGTTGGTAAATTTGTTGAATCTGGATTTGTACATATTTGTTCTCATTGACTGACTGTGTTTGGTTCTCATATACCGGTATCTCTTCATCTTTTAGTTATTCATCAATTAGTGAAATAACATTGTTATGTGCTATTAAAGCTGCGATGGGTAAATGGGACGAAACCGTTTGGGAACCCCTGATTTAATGTAACCACGTACTTCACTCCATTTTTCATTTCCTCCCTGAATTTTCACTGTGTCACTCCATAAATACACGTGTTGGTGAAGGTGCTAAGCATCTATAACATAAACCAGCACTGCTGTGCGATATATGTTGGGGGTACAAATATACCTGTCTGTGCAGAGGTAATTTTTCCACATGCTAGTTCATGGGGTGTATTACGAAGGGCATCCACAATAAGATGAAATTGGCCGATATAGCGAACAATAAAACCATTGACTTTCTCCGGTTCTCCATCTCTGGATCCTTCTGATTCTGGGCGATGTTCCTCGGGCACTGGGGAACTTTATTTGCTGCTGTAATATATCTGACTGTTAAAACGCTTAAGAACAGGATTAAGCAGATCGGCAATAACGATGTTGGGATAATGTCAAATAAAATGAGGGCTTTGTAAATGGCCGAAGGATATAGCTCCGATTTTTGGACGCAACGCAACGGAACTCGGTCAATTATTTCGTAAGGTTTCACCATATAGTCAAACGGAATGCGCTGCTCACTGTCCCAACTGTTACCGCTACAACATTCGCCGTTGTCTCTGTGCAATATTGTTTCCGCAGCTTCTGACAGCAGATGGCGATGTAGCCATCGATGTAGCCAAATGGAACATTGCAACCCTCACAACAAGTACTCCTGCGCATACCCGAGTTATAATATATAAATATAACAATTACAGCACGGAAACAGGCCATCTCGACCCCTCTAGTCCGTGCCGAACACATAGTCTCCCCTAGTCCCATATACCTGCGCTCAGACCATAACCCTCCATTCCTTTCCCATCCATATAACTATCCAATTTATTTTTAAATGATAAAAACGAACCTGCCTCCACCACCTTCACTGGAAGCTCATTCCACACAGCTACCACTCTCTGCGTAAAGAAGTTCCCCCTCATGTTACCCCTAAACTTCAGTCCCTTAATTCTCAAGTCATGTCCCCTTGTTTGAATCTTCCCTACTCTCAGTGGGAAAAGCTTTTCCACGTCAACTCTGTCTATCCCTCTCATCATTTTAAAAACCTCTATCAAGTCCCCCCTTAACCTTCTGCGCTCCAAAGAATAAAGCCCTAACTTGTTCAACCTTTCTCTGTAACTTAGTTGCTGAAACCCAGGCAACATTCTAGTAAATCTCCTCTGTACTCTCTCTATTTTGTTGACATCCTTCCTATAATTAGGCGACCAAAATTGTACACCATACTCCAGAATTGGCCTCACCAATGCCTTGTACAATTTTAACATTACATCCCAACTTCTATACTCAATGCTCTGATTTATAAAGGCCAGCACACCAAAAGCTTTCTTTACCACCCTATCTACATGAGATTCCACTTTCATGGAACTGTGCACAGTTATTCCCAGATCCCTCTGTTCACCTACATTCTTCAATTCCCTACCATTTACCATGTACGTCCTATTTTGATTTGTCCTGCCAAGATGTAGCACCTCACACTTATCAGCATTAAACTCCATCTGCCATCTTTCAGCCCACTCTTCCAACTGGCATAAATCTCTCTGTAGACTTTGAAACTCTTCTTCATTACCCGCAACCCCACCTATCTTAGTATCATCTGCATACTTACTAATCCAATTTACCACACCATCGTCCAGATCATTGATGTACATGACAAACAACAGTGGACCCAACACAGATCCCTGTGGCACCCCACTCGTCACTGGCCTCCAACCTGACAAACAACCATCCACCATTACTCTCTGGCATCTCCCATTCAGCCACTGTTGAATCCATCTTGCTACTCCACCATTAATACCCAACCATTGAACCTTCTTAACCAACCTTCCATGAGGAACCTTGTCAAAGGCCTTACTGAAGTCCATATACACAACATCCACTGCTTTACCCTCATCAATTTCCCGAGTAACATCTTCAAAAAATTCAAGAAGATTAGTTAAACATGACCTTCCAGGCAGGTAGCAAACAAGCATATAGATATTATGAATCCGATCCAACATATTAATACCGAAAACCACCATCAGATTTGCTGCCGGCATTACCACCAAGTAGCGAGTACTGCATTGATAGACACCTCATTTCCCACGGCATAGGGTCACATCGCCGTTAAATTATTGCACGAGGCACATATAAATTACTTTCAAAAATGGTTAATCTAATCAGTTTTAATTCGTTTGCAAAACAACCCTGTCTGAACCCTGGTGAATCCAAACCTGCGCCGAATTTGTGTCCAATCCACTATGGTGCTTGCCTTCACCGAGTCAGGAGACTGGTGGGCAGCGGCCTTAATTCCTGGAGTTAGATGGAACAGGATGGAAACGGATCAGTGGCGTGTAGGCCGTAGGCACTGAGAGCTAATTTTGTGGCATAATTTAATATTTAAATAGGGTAATATACACCTATCATACCTTTACGAGTATACATGTTATGAAAGCGACATCGGTATTATTCATTAATGGTATTTAAAACTTCAAAAATGTCACAATTAAACACAAATGTTCCCAATGTTGAGGGAGTCCAGAACCAGGGCCACAGTCTAAGAATGTAGTTGAAGTCATTAAAAACTGAGAAGAGGAAAAAAACCGTTTCCACCCAGAGAGTTGTGAATTTGTGGATTTCTCTGCCACAGAAGGCAGTGGAGGCCAAACCACGACATGAATTTGAAAGAGAATTAGATAGAGCTCCAGGGGCTAGCAGAATCAGGTGTTATTGGGGAAGGCAGGCACGGGTTATTGATTGTGGATGATCAGCCATGATCACAGTAAATGGCTTTCCTGACTCGAAGGGGCAAATGGTCTCCTCCTGCACCTATTGTCCATGTTTCAATGCGTGTATGATTCTATGTATGAATAAGTGATATAAGCAGGCAGCCTTATGAGCGATTACGTTGTGACTAATGAGCCACTGGAATGCTCAGATGTCCCTCTGGTTATTCGGCCTCTTTTAGTTTCTAGGACTGGCCGAAGATGTGGGTTTCTTTTTGGACATGGCTGTGTTTGCCAGTGAAGAACTTTTAAATCCTCACAAATTAAAGTGAAGTGCGAGAGGGACTCAGAGGGCCAGGCAGCATCTGCAGAGGGCGAAACAAGAACAGCAGGTGCTAGAATATTGCGAAAAAAAAGAGGCTGGATGAACACAGGTGGTGACAATGAAAACATTGGACAGACGACTTTTGGTGTCGGATCATTATTGAGATTGATAGTAGTCGGGTGGGGGAAAGCTGGAGAACACAGTTGGGACCGGGGCAAAGTATAACTCGTGATGTGGATACATAAGATGAACGGGCGGGGGAGCGGGGGGTGGGTGGGGTGGGGGGGGGGGGGGGGGGGGGGATGGGAGTGGGGGGGCGGGGGGGGGGGGAGTGGAGTGGGGGGTGGGGGTGAGTGTCTTGGCGTTGATTGCATATTGCCAGGTGACAATGTCTCGAGGTGAAAAGGAGTCAATAGGGCGTCATATAAGATGATGTGAAATGTAAAGCCGGAAGGATGGATACGTGTAATAATAATAATACATTTTATTTAATGGGCGCCTTTCAGACATCTCAAGGACACCTTACATAGTAATCGGAATAAAAACATATAATCGGAATATAACAAGTAATAAAGACATCACAGAGACACAAATTAAAAACAGAATTCAATCCAAAAACAGAAAACAGTGTGAAGAGAGAGCAGCGGCAGCCAAAGCGCGCCAGCGTCCACACTCTCTTCACGGCAGCCATCTTGGACACAGACCTACAGGACTACAATTAGACAAAAAATCATCAGGACGCAACCCAGAAAGAGTTTCAAATATTTATTGCAAAGTAGATTTGTTTATTATTTACAGAGTCGCCCGTTTAATGTAAATACGAACTTCATTCCATTTTTCAGCTCCTCCCTGAATTTCCTCTGTGTCAGTCCATAGATACACGTGTTGGTGCAGGAACTGAGAAACTGTAACATAAACCCGAACTGTTGTGCGATATATATTGGGGTATTTAAATATCTGTCTGTGTAGAAGTAATTTACAGCTTGCCATATCAAGGAGTGTATTACAAAGGTCATCCACAATAAAATGAAATTGGCTGAAAGAGCGAATAATAAAATTATTGACTTTCTCCGGTTCTCCATCTCCGGATCCTTCTGATCCTCGGTGATGCTCCTGAGACCGCGGCGTACTTTATTCGCTGCAATAATATGTCTCACTGTTAAACCGTTGAGGAGCAAGATTAAACAGATCGGCAATAACGGTGTTATGATACTGTCAAATACAATGAAGGCTTTGTAGATGGGCGAGGTATAGAACTCGGATTTTGGGACGCAACCCCACGATATTCGGTCATCTATTTCGTAAGGTTCCACCATAAAGTAAAACGGAATGCACCGCACACAGCTCACTATGCCAACTGTTACCGCTACAATATTCGCTGTTCTCTCGGTGCAATATTGTTTCCGCACCCTCTGACAGGAAATGGCGATGTAGCGATCGAAAGTAAAAGCGACCGTGAACCAAACGGAACAGCCCGTGATCGCAACTCTCAGAACAAGTGTCACGGCACATACCGGAGTTATGAGTAGGAAGCTAAGAAACACATAGATATTATTAATCTGTTCCACCATAACCGTAACGAATACCACCATCAGGTCTGCAGCCGCCATTAGCACCAGGTAGCGAGTGATGCATTGGGAAAGACCACATTTTCCGCGGCATAAGATCACAATCGCCGTTAAATTAACTGCAAGAGGCAAAACAATAGAGAATTACTTCCAGAAATGCTCAATCCAATCCGGGTGAATTAATTGCAAAATAACATAAATAGCAAGGTTGACATGGCCGAAACCAAACCAGCGCCAAATCTGTGTCCAATTAACCAAACCCTTACCGAGACAGGAGGCCGATGGGCAGCAGCCGTAGCAGCTATTGCCGAACTCGGGTGGAGAAGGCTGGACAACAACCAGTGACTGATAGGTCGTGGGCTGTGTCTGTTTGACAGAGCGCCAATAACATGCCACGCTAATATCTGCACAAAACCTCATTCGTGGCTATGTTTCAATCCGATCAAAAGTAAAACAATTGAAATTGATGTCGGTATTATTTAAAATGGTATTTATTCATGTTTCAATTGGCGAATTGTACGAAACCGATTACTACGATATCACTACTGTTGATCAGGCCAAAATGCCATCTCAAATGAATGGAAAGCGATTCTGCAGCAGAGATAACTCGCATCGGCTTGGAGATGAGGCAATGCAAGGTAAACCGCGGGAATCCCCAGGTTGGGCTCATGCGGATTCTACTCGTGAAGTGGCGGTAGATATAACATCTCCTGCTCGAAAAAAAAACTTTGATTACTATTGACGCAAAACTGGAACGGCTGATGGTTCACGATTTACAAAATGGGATCGACTGTCCCCACACATCTCTTGTTGATCAGGGCTCGTAGCATTGAAGCTTTTTGAACGTGTGCCGTCGCGCATTCACCATTTAAAGGAGCTTCCGTGGGACACCCGCGCGAGTTGAATGCAAAGCCTTGCCTTGCCTCCAAGTCGTAATTAAAACCAAGTGAAGACAATTAAAACGAATTGTAGAGCAAATAAATCAGTAATAACATAGTGAGATTAGAAAGAATAAAATGAGCGCAGAATGTTGATACATCCGCGTAACATGGAGTAAAGCAAACATTTGCGACTAAATAACACATGGGTTGAAACGAAATATATTTTATCCGGATTCATTATCTTACCAATAATTCCAACCGCTGCAAGTATAGGATAGTAAATGCTCGCAATGTAATAAATGGCCGCGTACCCCATTCCGGTCTGAACTGGTTACATGCAAAATATTGTACCGCCGTCTTATACCTGGGATTCGTTTAAAAAGTTGAGGAAAGTCCACTGAACTCATTAGAGGGAACCCCTGTTGGTCCAATTACCACAGCTGACTGATTAAACGCGTATTGTAAACTATTTTTAATCGTTGTATCACCGTGAAAAACATTTCTCTCTTCGAACAAACAATTTTGGATATTATTCTCAGAATCCTTTTTCGTTGTAAGGAGCGTTGCAATTTCTGGTTTAATATCGCTAAATTTTGGTGTTTTTAACTGAAATGTAGTGAAAACAATATTATTCACACCACGACTTCCTTCAACATCAGGCGTATCCGGGGGTCGGCGATCTGGTGTGAGCCCAGCCGCTCAGATCGGTCAATGGACGGGCAAGGGACGGCAGAACTTCCTCCTTGCAGAGCATTGGTCAAACAGGTGTTTTTATACAATCTAGAAAATAAATATAAAATAGCGATATGGTTAAATGACCGATATGATTCCGTGCGGGGGGCGGGCGTGGGAGACAAGGGGTGGTTGAGACCGGGGAGGGGCGGAATGGGGAATCACACGGAAGATCTGGTACCCCAACGCAACCCAGGACGACAGATGGCACAATGGGCTAAGTGTTCGGCTGGCAACCGGAAGGTAGCTGGTTCGAATCCCGCTTGGAGTGCATACTGTCGTTGTGTCCTTGGGCAAGACACTTCACCCACCTTTGCCTGTGTGTGTCCTTGGGCAAGACACTTCACCCACCTTTGCCTGTCTGTATGGAAGTAATTGTGTGAAGCACTTTGGGGTCAATGCAAGTTGACTAAAAATGTGCTATATAAATAAAGACATTATTATTATTCCCCAAAGCAATATTCCACCACTCACCTATAGCCACTAACTGCGCAAGCCTAACTCGTTTCCCCGGGATCGGGGGTCATTGTTCATCAGTCAATGAAAGCAAGCAAGCAGGTACAGCAGGCAGTGAAGAAAGCGAATGGCATATTGGCCTTCATAACAAGAGTGTTGGCGCAAAGAGGTCCTTCTGCCGTTGTGCGGGGCTCTAGTGAGACCACACCTGGAGTATTGTGAGGAATTTTGGTCCCCTAATTTGAAGAAGGACATTCTTGCTATTGAGGGAGTGCATAGTAGATGGCGGGACAGTCATGTGCTGAGAGAATGGAGCGGCTGGGCTTGTATACTATGGAATTTAAAAGGACGAGAGGGTATCTTATTGAAACATATGACATTATTAAGGGGTTTGACAGGCTAGAGGCGGTAAACATGTTTCAGATGTTGGGGGAGTCCAGAATCAGGGGCCACAGTTTAAGAATAAGGGGAAAGCCGTTTCGAAACTAGATGAGGAAACATCTTTGCACACTGAGAGTTGTGAGTCTGAGGAATTCTCTGACATACAGGACGTTGAAGGCCCGTTCTTTACAAGAGAGAGCTAGATAGGGCTCTTAAAGATAGCGGAGTCAGGGGATATGGGGAGAAGGCGGGAACGGGGTACTGATTTGGGATGACCAGCCATGATCACATTGAATGGCGGTGCTGGCTGGAAGGGCCGAATGGCCTACTCCTGCACCTATTGTCTATTGTCTAATTTATATTGTCTATTGACCGTCCCGGCGAGTGACAGGAGAAGAGACTATTCCACATAGCGCAACTGGCAAGAGCGGAGAAGATACAAGATACAAGATGCATTTAATTGTCACATGTGCCAGAAGGCGCAGTGAAATGAAACGGCGACCCAGGTAGGCATCGCCCGCTCCGCGGTTTCTCCAGCGCTGCGCCGCCGCTGTAGCAGCCCTGGTCCGGTACTCGGTCCCCTCCCCCCCTCCCTCCCTCCCTCCCTCCCTCCCTCCCTACCTCCCTACCTCCCTCCCTCCCTCCCTCCCTCCCTCCCTCCCTCCCTCCCTCCCTACCTCCCTACCTCCCTACCTCCCTACCTCCCTACCTACCTCCCTACCTCCCTCCCTCCCTACCTCCCTCCCTCCCTCCCTCCCTACACTCCCCCCCTCCCCTCCCTCCCTCCCCTCCCCCCCTTCCCCCCCCCCCTTCCCCCCCCCCCTTCCCCCCTTCCCTCCTTCCCTCCTTCCCTCCTTCCCTCCTTCCCTCCTTCCCTCCTTCCCTCCTTCCCTCCTTCCCTCCTTCCCTCCTTCCCTCCTTCCCTCCTTCCTTCCCTCCTTCCCTCCTTCCTCCTTCCTTCCTTCCTTCCTTCCTTCCTTCCTTCCTTCCTTCCTTCCTTCCTTCCTTCCTTCCTTCCTTCCTTCCTTCCTTCCTTCCTTCCTTCCTTCCTTCCTTCCTTCCTTCCTTCCTTCCTTCCTTCCTTCCTTCCTTCCTTCCTTCCTTCCTTCCTTCCTTCCTCCTTCCTTCCTTCCTTCCTTCCTTCCTTCCTAAACCTCCTGACTATATAAATGATTTCTCACCTCTTCCTAAAAGAATGTCCTTTAATTCTGAGGCAATGACCTCCTTTCAACATCTACTCAATTCGACTCGTCGTTCATATTTCTGTATGTTGCAATGAGACCGCCTCCCCCCATTCCTCTGAACCACAGCGATTTTAGCCCTTGTGTCGTCAAACACTCATCGCATGTTAACCTACTCATTCCTGGGATCATTCTTGTAAACCTCCTCTGGACCTCCTCTAGGACCTGTGCATTACACTCAATTTTTGTATGTAAGCCCTCTCGAAATAAATGCTACAATTGCGTTTGATGTCTTTACTATTGATTCGACTTGCAGATTAACTGTTTGGTAATCCTGCACCACACTCCCAAGTCCCTTTGCTCTTCCGATTTCTGGATTCACTCCATTTAGAAAATAATCGATGCCTTTATTCTTACTACCATGATGCACAATTCCACACTTTACGACAATATATTCAATCTGCCTCTTCATTGCCCACTCCCCCACCCTATCCAACCATTCTGCAGAGCCCCTTCTTTCTCTACACTACCTGCCCCTCCACCTATTTTCGCATCCTTCGTAAACTTGGCCACACAGCCTTTAATGCCCTCATCCAAATCAATAATATACAACGCGAAGAGCAGCGGCCCCAGCACCGAGCCCTGCGGGACTCCGCTAGTCACTGGCAGTCAACCAGAAAAGCCCCCTTATTGCCACTCTTTGCCGTCTGCATTCCAGCCAATCGGTTATCCATGATAGTATCTGCCCTTTGTTACCATGGGCTCTCATTTTCCATAGCAGCCTCCCTTATGGCACCTTATCAAAGGCTTCATAAAAATATAGGTATACAACATCTACTGTGTGTGAATGTGTGTGAATGTGTGTGAATGTGTGTGAGTGATTGGTGGTGGTTGGAGGGGCCGTAGGCGCAGATTGGCAGCCACGCTTCCGTCAGTCTGCCCCAGGGCAGCTGTGGCTACAGAAGTAGCTTACCACCACCGAGTGTGACTGAGGAGTGAATTAATAATGCAATGTAAAGCGCCTTGAGTATTAGAAAGGCGCTATATAAATCCCATTCATTATTATTATTATTACTGACACTCCTTTGTCTGTCCTGTTATTTACTTCTTCAACGAATTCCCGCAAATTTGTCAGCCAAGCCATCCCCTTCACAAAGCCATGCCGTCTTCAGTCAATTTTATCGTGAGCTTCTATGTACATAGATACATAGATACATAGATACATAGATACATTGATACATAGACAATATGTTCAGGAGTAGGCCATTCGGACCTTCGATCCAGCACTGCCATTCAATATGACCATGGCTGATTATCCACAATAAGTACCCCGTTTCTGCCTTCTACCCATATCCATTAACTCCGCTATTTTTAAGAGCTCTATCTAACTCTCTCTTTCGCTATCATGAAGAGCTCTATCTAACGCTCTAAAGTACTCCGTATCTTAATATTTTACAATGTATGTTGCAATGAGACCCCCTTCCCCTATTCTTCCAAACCACAGAGATTCTAGCCCTAGTGCCGTCATACACTCATCATATGTTAACCTTCTCATTCATGGGATCATTCTTGAAAACCGCTTCAGGACCCGCTCTAGAGCTTCAGCATTACATTCATTTTTTGTACGTAATCCCACTCGAAACAAATGCCACTATTGCGTATGGTTTCTTTACTATTGATTCGACTTGCAGATTAACGCCATGTAACTCTCTCTTTCGCTATCCTGAAGAGCTCTATCTAACTCTCTTTTGTACTTCGTTACTTAATATTTTACAATGGAGACTAAAATCCCACCAACCACCGAACTCAGACTAATCAGTCGAATGGTCCCATTATTCTGCTTTGCTTGCTTCTTCTGCAGTGAATTAATATTCTTAATTTTCCAATCAGCTGGAACCGCGCCTGGCTACTTTGAGTCTTGAAATATCACTATCAATGCCTCCACAATCACGAAAGCCACCCCTTTCATCAGGTTACAATGCCGAACCTTATCAAGTGTCATGTAGAAGTCCATGTAGAAATCGAACACGAATTTGTCCTCATCAAACCATTTAGTTACCTCCTCAAAAAACTCAACCGGATTCGCGAAGCACTGTCTCCCACCTCAAAGACCGTGCTAAGTATCCCAAATCAGACCCTGTAATCCAAATGCATACATTTCTTATCCCTCAGAATACTCTCCAGTAACTTGTGCGCCACAGATGGCACAATGTTCCACAGTTTCCAGGATTTTCCTGCACCCATTCTTAGAGTCCAAGATTTATCGAGTGAAACAGTGTGGAAGCACTGCCTGGAGCACTGATCTTCTAGTCCTGGCCATATCCTCGTAAACCCTATCCGCACCCTTTTCAGCTTAACAACATCGTTTCCGTAACAAGGTTCCCAGAACAAAATACACTGAATGCGGCCTTATCAACATCTTGTACATCTGCAATATTACTTCCCAACCTCTATACCCAATACAGGCTGATGAAGGCAAATGCGCCAAAAGCCCTTTTGACCAATCTACCAGCGACTCTACCTTCAAGGAACTATGAACGTGCGCTCCAGGATCCCTCTGTTCTACAACACTACCCAGAGTCCTGCCATGCACTGCCATGTTAGTCTTCCCTAAGTGCAACACCTCGTATTTCTCTGCATAAAATTCCATCAAATATCGCACAGTCCAATCGATCAAGATACTGCTGCAATATAGCAACATTCCTAAATGGAGGCATAACATTCTCCCAACAGTCCTGTCTTCCGGCACCCCACCCGTATCTAAAGGTGATTCGATCATAGCACAAAATCTGCCCAGGACGTTGGTCCCTGTTAGTCACATATGCTAGAATGTCTTCAGTAACCGTCTCAACATTTCTACGCATGTACCTGTCCAAACCTCCCCAGATATCTCAATTCTATCCACCACGCCAGCTTTCTCTGCCAACCCGTGGCGTATATGCACAACATTATTTAAGAAAAACACAGTTACGTACATGGATATCCCTATACAAGGTGTATATGGTTACTGTATATGCTTTATATATTCTCTACCATTGACAGACAACCTATTCAAAGCGCCATCCATTGTTCATTAAATAAGTTTGGGATATTGTAGAGGAGAGCGTGTTACAAACCTTCCTTCCTTCCTTCCTTCCTTCCTTCCTTCCTTCCTTCCTTCCTTCCTTCCTTCCTTCCTTCCTTCCTTCCTTCCTTCCTTCCTTCCTTCCTTCCTTCCTTCCTTCCTTCCTTCCTTCCTTCCTTCCTTCCTTCCTTCCTTCCTTCCTTCCTTCCTTCCTTCCTTCCTTCCTTCCTTCCTTCCTTCCTTCCTTCCTTCCTTCCTTCCTTCCTTCCTTCCTTCCTTCCTTCCTTCCTTCCTTCCTTCCTTCCTTCCTTCCTTCCTTCCTTCTCCTCTAGGAGGCATGTCGTAGGACAAATATGTGCATAATAGGAAGGGCAGGTGGGCATGGGTAAGAGAAACAGATTGGAAAACACATTCCCTGCAGCCGTCGTGTTGAACATACAGACTCTGTTAAACACATAATGCTGGAATAACTCAGCGGGACAGGCAGGAGAAACAACATCTCATATTTCGCTTGGCAGCTTATAATCCAGTGGTATAAATATTGATTTCGCTATTTTAAACACCTTGCTGCATTCCCTCTCTCTCCACCCCCACCCCCTCCCCCCTCCGCCACCCAAGTCGCAACAGGTAACCTTTCTCACCAAGCAAACAGATAACATTGACCTGTTTCCTTCATCATCGTTACCTTCCTTCCTTCCTTCCTCCCACATTACCACAGGCAGATACCATTTAAAGGTAATAGTTAGAACTGGTTATAGTTCTAACGTACTGAGAAGTTAAATGGCTCCCCCATACCGGCCATTATTTGTTATGAGTATATAACGAGGCAATTACTAATAGACATTAAAAAAAGGTAGCTATAAAAGCTTGACATATATCGAAAAACAAAGAAAATTGAATACAATATCCGCGTTCAGACTTTAGCGATTCTTCCATCTTCACCTTCGCCTTCTAGAAGCAAGCATAATTAGCTTATTGGTCTTTTAAAAACATCGTTCTTAGTCTGATGTCGTATGGTACGCACCAAACCCTTAACGTCAGGCATGATACACAGTATATAGTCCAAAACAAAAGTCCAACGTTTTAACAGCACGAATCTTCTTCCTCTATGGCCGATCAATTCATGAATATGTCGTAACAATAATGATGAAATGTGAAAGTCCTTCGAGAGAATAATGGGATTTTTTTTAGCAAAGACGTTCACTGATATGTTTTGTTTAATTTCCGGATCATTAGCAGAGGTTTGTAATCCCAGCTCACGTTTTGACCATTCTCTGTCTGGCTTACGGACAAACACCGGACCATTGATCCATCTCTTATTGCTTAAGGAACGGTCTGCTGTTAGTCCTCTAGAAGCCCTATCCACAGGAATTTCATTTGTGTTAACATATTGCAATAGACAATAGACAATTGGTGCAGGAGTAGGCCATTCGGCCCTTCGAGCCAGTACCGCCATTCAATGTGATCATGGCTGATCATCTCCAATCAGTACCCCGTTCCTGCCTTCTCCCCATATCCCCTGACGCCACTATTTTTAAGAGCCCTATCTAGCTCTCTCTTGAAAGCATCCAGAGTAACTGCCTCCACTGAGGCAGAGAATTCCTCAAATTCACAACTCTCAGAGAGAAAAAGCATTTCCTCGTCTCCGTTCTAAATGGCTAACTCCTTATTCTTTAACTGTGGCCCCTGGTTCTGGACCACCCAACGTCGGGAACATGTTTCCTGCCTCTATCGTGTCCAAACCCTTAACAATCTTAAATGTTTCAATGAGATATACCCTCATCTTTCTAAACTCCAGAGTGTACAAGCCCAGTCGCTCCATATGACAGTCCCGCCATCCCGGGAATTAACTTTGTAAACCTACGCTGCACACCCTCAATAGCAAGAATGTGCTTCCACAAATTAGGGGAGCAAAACTGCACACAGTACTCCAGGTATGGTCTCCCTATGGCTCTGTACAACTGCAGAAAGACCTCTTTGCTCCTATATTCGATTCCTCTTGTAATAAAGGCCAACATGCCATTCGTATTCTTCACTGCCTGCTGTACCTGCATGCTTACTTTCATAGACTGATGTATATGGACCCTGAGATCCGGTTGTACTGTCCCAACTGGACGCCATTTAGATAGTAATCTGCCTTCCTGTTTTTGCTCACATTTATCCGCATTAAACTTCATCTGCCATGCATCTGCCCAATCCCCCAAACTGTCCAAGTCACCCTGCATTCTCATAGCATCCTCCTCACAGTTCACACTGCCACCCAGCTTTGTGTCATAGAAACATAGAAACTAGGTGCAGGAGTAGGCTATTCGGCCCTTCGAGCCTGCACCGCCATTCAATATGATCATGGCTGATCATCCAACTTAGTATCCCGTACCTGCCTTCTCTCCATAGCCACAAGAGCCAAATCTAACCCCCTCTTAAATGTAGCCGATGAACTGGCCTCAACTACCTTCTGTGGCAGAGAGTTCCAGAGATTCACTACTCTGCGTGAAAAATGTTTTTCTCATCTCGGTTCTAAAGGATTTCCCTTCTATCCTTAAGCTGTGATCCCTTGTCCTGGACTTCCCCAACATCGGGAACAATCTTCCTGCATTTAGCCTGTCCAATCCATATGAATTTTGCAAGTTTCTATAAGATCCCCCCTCAATCACCTAAGTTCTAGCGAGTACAATCCGAGTCTATCCAGTCTTTCTTCGTAAGAACGTCCTGAGATCCCAGGAATCAGTCTGGCGATCCTTCGCTGCACTCCCTCTATGGCAAGAATGTCCTTCCTCAGATTTGGATACTAAAACTGTACGTAATATTCCAGGTGTGGCCTAACCAAGACCCCGTACAACTGCAGCAGAACCTCCGTGCTCCTATACTCAAATCCTTTTGCTATGAATGCCAACATACCATTCTTTACTGCCTGCTGCATCTGCATGCCTACTTTCAATGACTGGTGTACCATGACACCCAGGTCTCGTTGCATCTCCCCTTTTCCTAATCGGGCACCATTTAGATGATAATCAGCTTTCCTGTTTTCGCCACCAAAGTGGATAACCTCACATTTATTACATTATACTGCATCTGCCCACTCACCCAGCCTATCCAAATCACCTTGCAGCCTCCTAGCATCCTGCTCACAGTTAACACTGCCGCCCAGCTTCGTCTCATCTGCAATTTTTCTAATGTTACTTTGAATATCTTCATCCAAATCATTGATATATATATTGTAAATAGGTACGGTCCCAGTACCGAGCATTGTGGCACCCCACTAGTCACTGCCTAGCATTCTGAAAGGGACCCGTTAATCCCTACTCTTTGCTTCCTGTCTGCCAACCACATCTCTATCCATGTCAGCACTCTACCCTCAATACCATGTGCCCTAAATTTACTCATTAATATCCTTGTGGGCCCTTCTCAAAGGCTTTCCGAAAGTCCAAGTACACTACATCTACTGGCTCTCCCTTGTCCATTTTCCTAGTTACATCTTCAAAAAATTCCTGAAGATTAGACAAGGATGATTTCCCCTTCGTAAATCCATTCAGAATCGGACAGATCTTGTTACTGCTATCCAAATGTTCGGCTATCTCATCTTTTATAATAGACTCCAGCATCTTACCCGCCACCGATGTCAGGCTAACTGGTTTATAATTCCTTGTTTTCTATCTCTCGCCTTTCCTAAAAAGGGGGATAACATTAGCTGCCCTCCAATCCACAGGAACTGATCCTGAGTCTATAGAACATTTGAAAAATATCACCAATGCAGCCACGATTTCTAGAGCCACTTCCTTAAGTGCCGACGCACCAGAAGATCAAATACCCTCGACATGTGCTTCACCACCATTGGAGATGTCTATCGCTCCATCGTTCGCCCTCACTTTGGGATATCCGAAAAACCAGCGGTACTTTTTCTTCCTGCTTTTCGGTCGCGACTAAAGAGCGCGCCCCTAGCGGTGAGGGCTGCACAGAGTTGGTCAGGGGAGGCAGAGGAACGATTACGGGACAGCTTGGTGACGGTAGACTTGGGCGATGTTTAACGACTTGTTAACGGACTTGAATTAATATGCCGCAGTCGTTACCGACATCTAATGGACATTTGTGTCCGAACGTGTTCACGCGAAAACCATCCGAGCATTTTCCGACCAAACGCTTTTGATGAACCATCAAACCGATGCTGATGAGGCTATCAAAAAGGCCAAAAGGGACCTGCACCAATCTGGAGGATGAGGCAGTTGTTCGGCAGCTGTGACGGGGCCTGAATTGAATCAACTCCTGAAAAGCGAAATCGGGAAGCTCGAATGTTGGCGTAACATCACTCCCTGACGAGCTCAATGCGTTTTACGAATGATTTGATAGGGAGGACACTGATGTGCCCAAGAAGAGTAAGGTGACGTGCCTCAACGACTATCGACCAGTGGCACTAATGTCGGTGGTGATGAAGTGTTTGAGAGGTTGATCATGGCGCAATCAACTCCTAGCTCGACAATAACCTAGACCCACTGCCGTTCGCTTACTGCCACAACAGATCAACGGTGGATGCGATCTCGCTGGCTCACCACTCCGGCCTGGACCACTTGGACAACAAAAACTCATATGTCAGGCTGTTATTCATTTATTACAGCTCGGAATTTAATACAATCATCCCCTCCAAGCTCGTTACCAAACTCGCAGAACGGGGTCTCTGCGCATCCCTCTGCAAATGGATCCTCGACTTCCTCATTCACAGACCACAGATTCTTCGAATTGGTGGCAAGGTGTCAGCCTCGATAACAATAAGCAAGGGAGCACCTCAAGGCTGCGTGCTCTGCCCCCTGCTGTACTCACTCTATACTCATGACTGTGTAGCTGGCCATAGTGCGAACTCCATCATCATGTTCGCTGACGACACCACTGTTGTCGGACGTATCACTGATGGGGACGAGTCAGAGTATAGAAGCGAGATCTAAGCTGTTCTATGAATCCATCACGAAGGCACTCTACAATGTCCCTTTTGTTGGGGTCCAGTACCAACCAGATTTTCCCAGTCTACCTGCATGTTGACATTTCCCATAACAACCACAGCATTACTTTTACTACGCCAATTTTAACTCCTGATTCAACTTGCGCCCTATGTCCAGGCTACTGTTTGGGGTTCTGTAGATTAGTCCCATTAGGGTATTTTTACCCTTACAATTAATTAGTTCTATCCATACTGACTCCACATCTCCTGTTTCAATGTCGCCCCTGGCAAGGGACTGAATTTCATTCCTCACCAACAGGGCAACCCCACCCCCTCAGCCCACCTGTCTGTCTTTTCTATAGGAGGTATACCGTTGAATATTCAGTTCCCTGCCCTGGCCCTCTTGCAGCCATGTCTCATTAATTCCCACAACATCATACTTGCCTGTTTCTAACTGAGCTTCAAGCTTGTCCACGTTATTCCTTATACTTCGCGCATTCATACACAGTACTTTGACCCCCGTATTCACCCCCCCTCCCAATTGGCCTTGACCGTACTATGTTGTCCATTCTCAATCTTTCTTTCCCATTAATTCGAGAATCTTTACTAATTTTTCCTGTAGCCACTTCCTCCTCAACTCCATCTTTATACTCCCAATTTGTCAGAACCCCCGCCCCACTATTTAGTTTAAACCCACACGTGTAGCCCTAGCAAGCCTGCCTGCCAGTATGTTGGTCCCCCTCCAGTTAACGTGCAACCCGTCCCTTTTGTACAGGTCACCCCTACCCCAGACGAGATCCCAGTGGTCTATAAATCTAAATCCTTGCTCCCTGATCTAGCCTCTCATCCACACATTCAGATCCCCTATATCCCTGTTCCTGTCCTCACTAGCACGAGCTACTGGAAGCAATCCAGAGATAACCACCCTAGAAGTCCGGCCGTCCAGGCTTCCTCCCAACTCGCTGAACTTATGTTGGAGAACCTCCTTCCTCTTCTTCCCGGTCGTTTGTGCCTATATAACCATTTAACCATATAACAATTACAGCACGGAAACAGGCCATCTCGACCCTTCTAGTCCGTGCCGAACACGTACTCTCCCCTAGTCCCATATACCTGCGCTCAGACCATAACCCTCCATTCCTTTCCCGTCCATATAACTATCCAATTTATTTTTTAATGATAAAAACGAACCTGCCTCCACCACCTTCACTGGAAGCTCATTCCACACAGCCACCACTCTCTGAGTAAAGAAGTTCCCCCTCATGTCACCCCTAAACTTCTGTCCCTTAATTCTCAAGTCATGTCCCCTTGTTTGAATCTTCCCTTCTCTGTGGGAAAAGCTTATCCACGTCAACTCTGTCTATCGAGTTGACGTGGGTAAGCTTTTCCCACAACTACTGCCGGCTGTACACCTACCTACCTCAAGAGGAGGAGGAGCCATCTTGGTGAACGGCTGCTAGCAGCAGCCGTCCGTCTTAAATTCGTTTTTTTTTTTTTTTTAGTTTTTAGTGAGTCCTGTTTTTTTTTGTTTGTAGGGGATATGGTCTTTTAATGTGGGGGGGTAGGTGTTACTTTATTTATAGGTCCCTACCTGGTCGGTGTGGCAGCCTGTTTTCCGGGCTGCCCGTCGACCCGTCGTCGTGGCCTACCAGCGGGCTTGGAGCGCCGTTTCTTGGCGGGAACCACCCAGCACCTCGGCCTGCGTGGCGGCACAGCATTGGAGCGCTGGAGCGGAGCGGAGCGGAGCGGGCGATGCCTTGCCTGGGTCGCCGCGCTGGATCTCTGGCGAGCTGGACCGCCGTAAGCAACATCTCCGGGCTGCGGGTTTGCGGAGCGGAGAGGCGGCGTGCGGAGAGACGGCGTGCGTAGAGGCGGCAAGGCGGCAGTGAGGAGAGCGGGGCGCCGACTTTTTCATCTGGAGCCTAGGAGCGCCAAACCGGCGCGGCCTTGTCGGCTTCGGCAGCCGCGGGCTCCAACCAAGAAGCGGCCGTTCCAAGTGGCCCAGCCGCCGAAAGGACTCTCCCGACGCCGGGGCAAGACCACCCGGTGAGAACGGCCAGGGACATCGGGCCTCCGTAGAGGCAATTGCGGTGGCCTCAATAGGCCTGACTTTGGGGTGAACATGGGGTGGGGACTGGACATTGTGCCTTCCTCCACAGTGCTATCCACTGTGGGGGGATGATTTTTTTTTTTTTTTTGTTTTTTTTTTTGTTTTTTTTTTGTCTAACTGTAGTCTTGTAGGTCTGTGTCCAAGATGGCTGCCGAGAAGAGAGAGTGGGCGCTGGCACGATTTGGTTGCCGCTGCTCTCTCTTCACACTGTGTTTTTGATTTTCTGTTTTTGGATTGAATTCTGTTTTTAATTTGTGTCATTGTGATGTCTTTAATTACTTGTTTTACTCCGATTATATGTTTTTATTCCGATTACTATGTAAGGTGTCCTTGAGATTTTGTATGAAAGGCGCGCATTAAATATAAAATTTATTATTATTATTACCTACCTATCTACCTACCTACCTACCTATCTACCTACATTCCTACCTACCTACCTACCTACCTACCTACCCCTCTCTCTCTCTCTCTCTCTCTCTCTCTCTCTCTCTCTCTCTCTCTCTCTCTCTCTCTCTCTCTCTCTCTCTCTCTCTCTCTCTCTCTCTCTCTCTCTCTCTCGAACAATGGAGTCAGCCACCACTAGGGCTCTGTCCGACGTCCGTCCAGTCGGTCGAGTCCCATCTACAGGATTGGAGCCACCGACGTGACCGCCGCTCGGACTGGAAACATTGTCTCCCCCGGACAGTTCCCGAGAGGGCTTACATATTTTCGATGGTCGTATGTAGCCCCCCATTTAATGTCCTTGGAGATGATGGTTCTCAGGGACTCCACAGAATGTGGCATTGTGGATGGTCAGTGGGGTGGGGTGAGAGGGGGGGTGGGGGGGTGGGGGCTCTCCCAAAGTCTTCAATCAATTCTACTTTGAAGCTCCAGGCTGTAGCGATGGCACCAGGATGCCAGAAGTTACACTTCCTGTCCGTAGGCAGATTCCTCCCCATCCTGGATCACTGCAATCAGGGTTGTGTCGTCCGCAAACATGAGAAGCTTTTCAGATGAGTCAGTGGAGGTACAGTCATTAGTGTAGAGAGAGTAGAGGAGAGGGGAGAGTACGCAGCCTTGTGGTGCTCCTATGCCGTGGGTTTGCGGGTCCGAGATGTGCTTTCCCAGCCTCACATGCTGCTTCCTGTCTGTCAGGAAGCTGGTGATACGCCGACAGAGGAGTTGAGGCACAGTCAACTCAGAAAGTTTGTAGTGTACTAGTTCTGGCACAATGGTGTTGAATGCAGAGCTAAAATCACCAAACAAAATCCTCGCTTTGGTCCCCTGGCGGTCTAGGTGCTGGAGGATGAAGTGCAGGCCCAGGTTGACTGCGCCATCCACAGATCTATTGGCCCGATATGAAAACTGCAGAGGATCCAAATATCAGAGGATCGTGATATGTTTCAGCTTGGCCAGCACAAACCTTTCAAGGGTCTTCATGACTACAGATGTCAGTGTGACAGGCCTGTGGTCATTTACACCAGTAATCCTTGCCGTTTTTGGATAGTGACTATAGTGGAGACTTTGAAGCAGGCAGGGACAGTACAGGGTTGCAGGGACTGGTTAAAATGTCTCTGAAGACCGATGCCAGTTGTTCTGCACGGAGCTTAAGGGTTGAGGGGAAAACATTGTACGGTCATGGAGATTTCGAGCCTGCACCACCATTCAATATGATCATGGCTGATCTTCCAACTCAGTATCCCGTACCTCCCTTCTCTCCATACCCCCTGATCCCTTTAGCCACAAAGGCCACATCTAACTCCCTCTTATATACTGGCCTCAACGACCTTCTGTGGCAGAGATTTCCACAGATTCACCGCTCTGTGTGAAAAATGTTGTTCTCATCTCGGTTCTAAAAGACTTTCCCCTTATCCTTAAACTGTGACCTCGTGTTCTGGACTTCCCCAACATCGGGAACAATCTTCCTGCATCTAGCCTGTTCAACCCCTTGACAACTTTGTAAGTTTCTATAGGACCCATCCCCCCTCAATCACTCTAAATGCTAGCGAGTACCAGCCGAGTCTATCCAGTCTTTCTTCATATGAAAGTCCTGACATCCCAGGAATCAGTCTGATGAACCATCTCTATACTCCCTCCATGGCAATAATGTCTTTCTTCAGATTAGGAGACCAAAACTGTACACAATCCTCCAGGTGTTGTCTCCCCAAGACCCTATACACCTGCAGCAGAACCTCCCTGCTCCTATACTCAAATCATTTTGCGATGAATGCTAACATACCATTCGCTTTCTTCACTGCATGCTGCACCTGCATGCCTACTTTCAATGACTGGTGTACCATGACACCCAGGTCTCGTTGCATCTCCCCTTTTCCTAATCTGCCACCATTCAGTTAATAGTCTACTTTCCTGTTCTTGCCACCAAAGTGGATCACCTCATATTTATCCACATTATACGGCTTCTGCCATGTATTTGCCCACTCACCCAACATATCCATGCCACCTTGCAGCCTCCTACCATCCTCCTGACAGCTAACACTGCCCCCCAGCTTCGTGTCATCCGCAAACTTGGAGATGTTGCATTCAATTCCCTCGTCCAAATCATTAATATATATTGTAAATAGCTGGGCTCCCATCACTGAGGCTTGCGCTACCCCACTAGTCACTGATTGCCATTCTGAAAAGGACCCGTTTTCTCCTACTCTTTGCTTCCTGTCTGCTAGCCAGTTCTCTATCCACATCAATACTGACCCCCCTAAACCTTGTGCTTTAAGTTTGCATACCAATCTCTTATGTGGGACCTTGTCGAAAGCTTTCTGAAAGTCCAGATATAACACATCAACTGGTTCTCCGTTATCCACTCTACTAGTTACATTCTCGAAATATTCTATAACATTCGTCAGACATGATTTATCTTTCATGAATCCATGCTGACTTCGTCCAATGATTTCAGCACTTTCCAAAAGTGCTGCTATTCCATCTTTAATAACTGACTCTAGCATTTCCCCCACTATCGATGTTAGACTAACTGGTCTGTAATTCCCCTTTTTCTCTCTCCTTTCCTTTTTAAAAAGTGGGGTTATATTAGCTACCCTCCAATCCTCAGGAATTAGTCCAGAATCTAAAGAGTGTTGAAAAACTATTACTAATGAATCCACTATTTCTGGGCCTACTTCCTCAAGTACTCTGTGATGCAGCCTATCTGGCCCTGGAGAATTATCGCCCTTTAATCCATTCAATGTACTTAACACCACTCCTGACTAACATGTATTTCACTCAGTTCCTCCATCTCTATCAAACCCGGTCCCCTGCTATTTCCGGCAGATTATTTATGCCTTCCTTAGTGAAGACAGAAGCAAAGTATTTATTCAATTGGTCTGCCATGTCCTTGTTCCCCGTGATCAGTTCACCTGTTTCTGACTGCAAGGGACCTGCATTTGTTTGAACTAATCGTTTTCCCTTCACATATCTATAATTTTCTTTCATAATCTATTTCCCCTTTCCTAATTAAGCCCTTTGTCCTCCTCTGCTGGACTGAATTTCGCCCTGTCCTCGGGTAGGCTGCTTTTTCTGGCTAATTTCTATGCTTCCTCTTATGTTTTGATACTATCCCTGATTTCCCTTGTTATTCACGAATGCACTACCTTCCCTGATTTATTCTTTTGCCAAACTGGGATGAACAATTGTTGTAGTTCATCCATGCAGCCTTTAAATGCCTTCCATTGCATATCCACCATCAACACGTTAAGGATCAATTGCCAGTCTATCTTGGCCAATTCACGTCTCAGACCATCAAAGGTACCTTTTATTAAGTTCAGAACCCTTGTTTCTGAATTAACAATGTCACTCTCCATCCTAACGAAGAACTCAACCATATTATGGTCACTCTTGCCCAAGGGGCCACGCACAACAATACTGCTAACTGACCCTTCCTGATTACTCAATACCCTGTCTAGAATATCCTGCTCTCTCGTTGGTTCCTATACATGTTGGTTTAGAAAACTATCCCGCATACATTCCACTGAATCCTCTTCCTCAGCACCCATGCGAATTGATTCACCCAATCTCTATGTAGATCCATTACAACGGTTTTACATTTGTTGCACGCATTTCTAATTTCGTGTTTGATGCCACCCTCAACGCCACTACTACTGTTAGGTGGCCCGTACAGAACTCCCACTAGCGTTTTCTGCCCCTTAGTGTTTCGCAGCTCTACCCATATCGACTCCACATCCTCCAAGCTATTGTTCTTCCTTTCTATTACCTTAATCTCCTCTCAAACCAGCAACGTTACGCCACCTCCTTTTCCTTTCTGTCTGTCCCTCCTGAATATTGAATACCTCTGGATGTTCAGCTCACAGACTTAATAATCATCTGCACATTCAACTCATCCACCTCATTACGAATGCTCCTTGCATTGAGACACCAAGCCTTCAGGCTTGTTTTTACAACACTCTTACCCTTTATGCAATTATGTTGAAAAGTGGCCCTTTTTGACTTTTGCTCTGGATTTGTCTGCCTGCCACTTTTACTTTTCACCTTGCTACCTATTACTTCTACCCTCATTTTACACCCCCTGTCTCTCTGCTCATGCTCCCATCCCCTGCCACATTAGTTTAATTCCTCCCCGACAATAGTTGCAGAAGTAGGTCGTTCGGCTCTTCGAGCCTGCACCACCATTTAATGTGATCATGGCTGATCATCCCCAATCAGTACCCCGTTAATGCCTTCTCCCTATATCCACTGACGCTGCTATCTTAAAGAGCCCTATCTAGCTCTCTCTTGAAAGTATCCAGAGAACCGGCCTCCACCGTCCTTTGAGGCAGATCATTCCCCAGACTCACAACTATATGTGAGAAAAAGTGTTTCCTCCTCTCATTTCTAAATGGCTTACCCCTTATTCTTAAATGGTGGCCCCTGGTTCAGGACTCCCCCAACACTGGGAACATGTTTCCTGCCTCTAGCGTGTCAAAACCCTTACCAATCTTATATGTTTCAATATGATCCCCTCTCAAACGTCTAAACTCCAGAGTGTACAAGCCTAGCCGCTCCATTCTCTCCGCATATGACAGTCCCGCCATCCCGGGAATTAACCTTGTAAACCCTCGCTGTACTCCCTCAATAGCAACAATGTCCTTCCTCAAATTAGGGGACCAAAACTGCACACAATAATCCAGGTGTGGTCTCACTAGGGCTCTGTAAATCTGCAGCAGGACCTCTTTGCTCCTTTAATCGACTCCTCTTGTTATAAAGGCCACCATGCCATTCGCTTTCTTCACTGCCTGCTGTACCTGTATGCTTACTTTCATAGACTGATGAACAAGGACCCCTAGATCCCGTTATACTTCCCCTTTTGCCAACATTCGCAATTTAGATAGTAATCTGCCTTCCAGTGTTTGCTCCCAAAGTGGAGAACCTCAAATTTATCCACATTAACCTTTACCTGCCGTGCATCTACCCAGTCCCCCAAACTGTCCAAGTCACCCTGCATTCTCATAGCATCCTCCGCACAGTTCACACTGCCACCCAGCTTTGTGTCATCTGCAAGTTTGCTAATGGTCGAAGTGCCATGGTCAGATCTCTGGTATCGGTTTGATCGCCCATGTTTCTAAATTTAGTCAAATGGAAGTTAATTCTGAAGATAGATAGGAGATAGACAGAAAAAGCTGGAGTAACTCAGCGGGACAGGCTATATCTCTGGGGAGAAGGATGGGGTGACGTTTCGTGTTGAGACTTTTCTTCGGATAATTTCTTCAGTCTGAAGAAGCGTTTCGCAACTTTACCCAATCCATCTCTCGAGAGATGCTTCCAGACGCAATGAGTTACTCCAGCGTTTTGTTTTTATCTTCTATTTTATTTCTAAAGTGCTGCTATTCTTGAAACAACTTCAAATATAAGTAATTAATTGAAAGAATGTCTTCATTTTTCGTGGGAATTTAAGGGTGAAGAAAGGCGCGAATGGACGAACAGGCAAAGAAAATGATCGGGAGGCGCGGTTGTGCACAGCTTTCAGCCACTATTTTCGGCTCTGATGCACGGTGTCCTAGAGGTAAACTGGTTTCGATGAGGTAATTTCGCCCACTGCAGCTTTAATCAGTAATGCCATATTGCAAGAACGAACATCGGTTATCACAGCGGACTACATTTCAGAAACCAGCCTCCTCCCACGCTCTACTGCAAGATAATCTGTGAAGTCGAACCACTTTCGTGAAAGACGAAGTTTTCTTTTCCAACCTGTTGTGTAATTAATTTGTGTTTTTGATGGAGAGGGATTTCTCGCACAACATTGAATTCCAATTCATTTTAACTGACACCAGTTTAAAAAAATTGTGCCAAATTCTACAGTTACCACAGAAATATTGCACGTATGTCCCAGGCATACATAACTCTTTGCTGCGGAATTATATTACTGCGATAATCAATTGTTAGCGTTGCGTTCTTTTGATACAATTTTTGAATTTAGCATTAAATTAGAATATATTAATTATGCATCGGGTGGATAAAACACATTTCCAAAGGTCCATTACTTTTATAACATGTTATATTTAACGTGGAAAAGTACACGAATGCCGTTGATTTCTGCAACACAAAAAGTTACGTCCTGAAGCATATCAACGTGGCAATGAAGAACGTGCGGGTGTTGTTGAGCGCATAAAATGTGATAAAGCTCATGAATTGACCTGGTGTAAACTAGAATACTTGGGCAGCAATCGTGGAGACTACCGAGGTCGTGGAAAGCATGTACCTTTCTTCGCCACGGCGATGGTATTGGAAGACGACAACATCACATACTGTACATTCATTTAACAAAGGTTGCAATCTCAAATCATGGATTTACTGACTACTGAACCGGATATTAACGACATGAATGATACTGAGGATGATTCCAAAGGACACGATTTATTTGTATTTGAAAATCGTGGTCTGCTTAGGGACATTTTGAAACGTAACATTTGACTAGCGATATTTTGCATGGATTTTTCGTTGACGATTTAGTCTCAATAATATGATTGCTTCGTTACGGTCTGACAAATAGATTGGGGGGGGGGGGGGGTGTTGGCGTGAGGAATGGACAGGGTGAACATTATGAAGACATTTGATAAGATACGCTTCTACAGTATGTTAAAATACAAGGCATTCACTATTGGACGACAAATTGTATACCCGATTGGCTTGGTGGTTGTGGAGAATCGCTTCGCAGATTGGAGACCAGTAACTGCTGGGGTGTCACAGGGAATGTGATGCCTCCTTTATTGTTTGTCATGTATATTAATTATTCTTTGGAATAAACTACCAAATAATGTATTATAGTTACATCGCTTACATGTGAGTTCTACTGATGCATTGCGAGGGAATATGGGAGTGGGACAGGCTGAGTGGAGGGGAGTGGGACAGGTTGAGTAACGATCAGGTTCAGCATGCGCGTGTTATACGAAAGGGTCTGTTGGCGTCCGTTTTATTCGACGATTCTACAACTATAAATTAACGCCACACTGATAGGCCAGCGGGAGCATACGAACATTTATTTTTATTTTCAAGTAACTTGCAGTTAAACGTACACTTTAACTATTACATTTTCCTTTTATGTGAAACAGACACTTCAGTCCATTCCTGAGCTCAGCTCTGAATTTTCTCTGTGTAAGTGTGTAGATACACGTATTGGTGCACATACTGAGTATTTGCAACATGTATCCGAACTGTTGTAGGATATATGTCGGGCTATTCAAATACCGGTCTGTATATGAATAATTTTGCACCTGCCAAGTCATCGAAACGACTACATAAGGTATCCAAAGTAAAATGAAATTACTTGATATTGCGAACAACAAAAACATTGACTTTCTCCTGTTCACCACTTCGGCATCATCCTTAGCGTCGCTGCTGTTCCGAAGTTCCCTGCGGACTTTATTTGACGCTATGATATTTTTGATCGTTAATCCATTGAACAGCAGAATTAAACAGATTGGTAATAAAGGTGTTAAGATACTATCCAGTATCTCGAATCCTTTCCAGAAAGATGAAGTGAGGTAATCAGTTGTTAAGACGCAGCCCCATGGCAAGTTGTCAATTATGACATCAGACTCCATCACGAAGTAAAAGGGAACGCCCCTGGCGCAGCTGACTGCAACCACAGTCACCATGACCACAGTTGCAGTTCTCTCTTTGCAGTACCGTTCACGCAACTTTTGACAACAAATTGCAATAAACCGATCAAAAGTAAAACTGACCGTAAGCCATACAGAACAATCCATGGTTATAACCCTCAGTACATTTGTCAGAGAGCATAACGGAGTAATGAGCAAGAAATCAGCATACGCATAGATATAATTAGTCTGTTCCACTATAGCAACAACGAAAACCACCGTCAGGTCGGCTGTTGCCATTCCGATCAGGTAACGGGTGATGCACTTGGACAGTCCACATTTTCCCCGAGAGAGTATTGCGATAGCAATTGAATTGACTGCAAGTAGTTAAGAAAAATAAAACGTTATGAGTATAAGTAAAAGTCCACCTGCATCAAACTTGATCCATTTTACTTTAGTTCCGCGCGGGAAACATACGCGGAATGGTTCAATTCTTTTCCTGATGTTTTGTAGTTCTAGATTGATGAGAACTGAGACGGGATTTCCAGTACGTCCACACTCCGCTGCTCAGCTTCACTCTAAGACACCTCGACCAGCAGTGTCAATTGTGCCGTTGATCTTGCGCCAGTTTGGAGCGGAGCACGTGATGCCCAGGACCCACCTCCTCAGTTACCGAGGCATGATTCATGGTTTGCCTTAAAAACAATTAAGTAGTATAGATGTTTGCTCTAAAAGAAACAGACATTGTGTTTCTCAGGGTGTAACATATTTGACAAGGAAACCACTGCTTTAAAAATAAAACTGGCGGAAAAACAACTAACCGGAACAACTGAGCGAGGTTTGATGTTATTGCACACCTTGAAATGGCATTTAGACAAATAGAAAAGTAGTTCTGATGTATTGTCTTTGTTCGAAATTACATCCATGTGGGAAATACAATGACACGTTCTTTAAAAAAGCCGTGGCGACGGTGAGGAATGTGTATAGAGTGGGATAACTCTGGTGATGCAGGTTCATACCGAAAATAATATATGCTGATAGTGCAAGAGGAATATGTTAATATCAGGAATATCTTTGTTGATACAATTTATAAAATAATTGGGCATTAAAAAACAAGTAGAAAATTGAATCCAGAAATTCTAGAGACACTCACCAGCTGAAGCAGATTCCGAGCTGCATGTCAAGGGGTTTAAGCTACTGTACAGCACTTTCAACAAAAGAGACAAGGTAATATATCGGAGCCAGCACACGTATCTTACCCGGGATAGCAACCGCTGCAAGTACAGGATAGAATATTCTCGCAATGTGGTAAATGGGTGCAAATCCCATTTTCTGCTGAGGCAACGATCTATTGTACAGAACGTTTCACTTCCCATATGCTCTGGTGATTAGCTAACAAACTGTTATAAAAGAGAGGGAAACTCCACTGTGACAATTAATGTGGTCATCACCGTAGGGACATATCAGGCACAATTCACTGAACAAACATTTACACGTAACTATTTTTACTCATTGCTTTAGTGTGCAATTAATTTCTCTCCGCAGCGTAGCTTCGGTACATGTGGGCTTCATGTTGATTGTCACTTTCTTACAGGGAAATGTCAGATCGTATTGCACAATATTTGACTTTGGTTAAACGGGACGATTTTTAAGATCAATATTATAATTAACATGGACATTCCGCTCACATCAAAATTAAGTGATATGATGCGCAGCACGTAGCCTCGTCAAATGAAGCCAGAATCTTTAGCTTGGTAAACTAAGTTCAATGCTGGCCAGGAATGGGAGAGCTCACGCTGCCGGCAAGCCTTTCGGAAAGTTTTAGTGCTGTAACCCGTTAGTCGCCAGTCATGGTTTTCAATAAACTAAATGTGTACTGTCTTCATTGACCCGTAATGTCATCAATATACCCTATTCAAAATTGCAATCGCCCGTGAAGAACAGAGGAGGTCCCTATCATACAGTCACACGGAGTTTGTAGTCGGTGTGAAAGTGAACATATTCGACCACAGAAAATAGAAACATAGAAACATAGAAATTAGGTGCAGGAGTAGGCCATTCGGCCCTTCGAGCCTGCACCGCCATTCAATATGATCATGGCTGATCATCCAACTCAGTATCCCGTACCTGCCTTCTCTCCATACCCTCTGATCCCCTTAGCCACAAGGGCCACATCTAACTCCCTCTTAAATATAGCCAATGAACTGGCCTCGACTACCCTTTGTGGCAGGGAGTTCCAGAGATTCACCACTCTCTGTGTGAAAAAAGTTCTTCTCATCTCGGTTTTAAAGGATTTCCCCCTTATCCTTAAGCTGTGACCCCTTGTCCTGGACTTCCCCAACATCGGGAGCAATCTTCCTGCATCTAGCCTGTCCAACCCCTTAAGAATTTTGTAAGTTTCTATAAGATCCCCTCTCAATCTCCTAAATTCTAGAGAAAATTGACTGTTCGGACCGAGCTCTCAGTATCTGTTCGTTAAGTGCTTTGCAATTCTCACGTATGTTTGGCGGCATAGCGTTTGAAATATTTCCCAGGTACTGATATTAATTCATTTTTGTCAGGTCGTTTAATATCGTGGAAAGGTATGAAGGGAAACACGAACATTTCCCTTACGTTGCTTTAACTATGTTTTTCCACCACAGCCCTAATGATATTTTTGCCTTCTTTATGTTAAGGTACCATCGAACCATCGGGCATGCAGTCTTTTCTGCCCATCTCTTCAATGCCGACTAAGATGTGTCTTGGATGTAGCCCATTTTAACTGTATGTGGTACATAAGCTTCACGTCTATTCTGCCTATCAATCTACGTCCAGCTGTGTATTCAACATTGCCATCGAGTCCAGGGCTGGATTTAGATGAAGAGAGGCCCTAAGCTATTTCACATGTGAGCCCCACCCCCCCTCCCAATCCCCCACTACCCGACAGTGACAGTGTGACACTTTTAGATCCTACTGTATGATGTCATTAAACAGTTGGTTTTAATATACATATTGGATTCACCGCGGAGCGGGCGATGCCTTACCTGGATCGCCGTTTGAAGCTCTGGAGTGTTGGGCCTGCTGCTTCAACATCATGGAGATGTGGTTTGCCGAGCACCCAGCCTCCGGCCGCGTTGATTTCAACATCGTCCAGCCCTGGGATCCCTTTACCGAGGGCCGCCAGCGCGAATCTCCGCCCTGCTCAGCCCGTGGACTTCGGGTGGTGCGGGAGGGAAGGGAAGAATCGACAAGGGAGTTGCGGTGGGAGCGGTCTTTGCGGAAAGCAGACAGAGGGGGAGATGCGAAGATGTTGCGAGTGGTGGGGTCACGTTAGAGGTGGCGAAAATGACGGAGGACTATTTGTTGTATGTGACGGCTAGTGGGGTGAAAGGTGAGGACTAGGGGGATTCTGCCCTTGTTACGAGTGGGGGGTGGGGGGGGGGGGGGGTGGGGGGGTGGTGGGGAGAGAGAGCAGTGTTACGGGATATGGACGAGACCCTGGTGAGATTCTCATCTACAGTAGTGGAGGGGAAACCCCGTTCCCTGAATAAGGAGGACATTTCCGATGCCCTGGTGTGAAACACCTCATCCTGGGAGCAGCTGCGGCGTAGACGGAGGAATTGGGAGTAGGGGATGGAGTCCTTACAGGAAGCAAGATGGGAAGAACTGTAGTCTAGATAGCCATGGGAGTCAGTATGTTTATAGTGGATGTCGGTCAGATGTGATGGAGATAGTGAGGTCAAAAAATGGCAGGGAAGTGTCGGAGCTGGTCCATGTGTGTTTGAGTGCCGGATGCAAGTTAGTTGTGAAGCGGATGAAGTCAGTCAGTTGTGTGTGGGTGCTGGAGGTTAGCACCGAAGCAATCGTCGATGCAACTGAGGTAGAGGTCGGGGATGGGGCCCTGGTACGCCTCGAACAAGGATTGCTCTACGTACCCGACAAAGAGGCAGTCATATATGGGGCCCATGCGCGTGCGCATAGCTACGACTTGTATTTGGAGGAATTGGGAGGAATCAAAGAGGTTATTGAGGGGAGGTCCAACTCCGCTAGGCGGAAATAGTATCAGTGGACGGATATAGGTTGATTCTCCGGTCGAGGAAGACCCGGAGGGCTTTGAGACCATCCTGGTGGGGGATGGAGGTGCAGAGTGACTGGACGTCCATCGTGAAGATGAGATGATGGGGTCCTAGATAATGGAATGCCCGGAGACGTCGGAGAGTGTCTGAGGTGTCTTGAACATAGGTAGGGAGGGATTTAACCAAGGGGGATAGGATGGAGTCAAGAGGTGTGGAAATTAGTTCGGTGGGGCACGAACAGGCAGAGACAATGGGGTACCGGGACAGTCAGGGTTGTGGATTTTGGGGAGAAGGTAAAATCAGGACCTGCTGGGCAGGGGAACGATGAGGTTGGAGGCTCGGGGGACAGGGAGCCGGAGTGGATGAAGTCAGTGATGGTGCTAGAGATAGTGGCCTGGCGCTCGTCTGTGGGGTCATGGTCCGTGGGTAAGTAGGAGGAGGTGTCCGAGAGTTGGCGCAGCCTATCACGGCACCTCCCTTGTCGGCGGGTTTCATAACCCAGTCTGGGTTGTTGCGGAGTGAGTCGATGGCAGTACGATCGGGGGGGGGGGGGGGGGGGAGATCGGAGTCAGACAGGGGAGTGGTGAAGTTGCGGCGGTTGATGTCGCGACGGCAACTATGGATAACACGTTCTAAAGCGGGAGGGCCACGATGGGGGGGTGGGGGGGGCACACGGAGGGTGTTCGATGGAGACTAGAAAAAGGATAATCAAGATAGGGCGAGGCTCCTTCCCATGGAAGAACGCTGTGTGGCGGAGGCGACGGTAGAAGAGCTCCAAGTCGTGGTGGGAGCGGAACTCATTGAGTTGGGGACGGAGGCGGACAAAGGTAAGACCTCTGCTGAGGACCGACCGTTCGGTGTCGGAGGGGGGGATGTCGGGGGGGGGATGGTGAACACACGGCAGGGATGGGGATGGAGGAAGGCAAGTTAGTGGACTGAGGTCGGTGCGATGTCTGGTGGGGAGGTAGTGGGTGGTCAGGGGGTGGGGGGTACGAGGACTTTAGTGTGGGTGGGGAAGGGCAGGGGTCACATAATTTGAGAGGGATGGGGAAGACCCATTGGAACAGCCACTGAGGTTACCAGGTTTGGGGTGACTAGCACTAAGACCCAGTGCAGTCAAACCCAGGGTTGTGGGAGTTAGTAGCGTGGAAGCTCCAGGGCCGGTGCTGAGTCCAGGCTGCAGGTAAGGCGACGGCTGGGGGCTGATGGAGGGCGATGGAGTGGCGAGCGTCGGCGGACTCGAGGGTAGGAGTCCGCGGGCAGTAGAGTCAGGGTCGGCGGGCGATGCGTGGGAGGTCTCGGTGGGCGGATGATCGGTGGGGCCGCGCGGTTCGGCAAACCTGGTGAGGCGACGAGGTGAGTAGGGCGCGGTGCGGCTGCCATGTTCAATGAGCCCCGGTCCGACGGCAACGTTCGGTAGGTCCGTTCCGGCGGCAATGTTAGATGGGCCGGTTGCGACGGCATTGTTAGATGGGCCGGGTACGACGGCATTGTAGGATGGCCCCAGTGCGGCGATGAGGTTAGGCGGTCCCGGGGGGCGGCGAGGTTCGGCGGTCGCGTTATGGTGTCGATAGTCGGATAAATCGGGGAGGGGGGGGGGGGGGGGATATACAGAGTTACCGGTGAGGCAGCGAGGCTGGGCGTCATCTGTAGGCAGTTGAAGATCGGCGGCAGCATCGACGTGGAGGTCGGTGAAGGCGTGTCATGGTGAGTGCTAGAGCTGCTCCTCGTGGCCAAAATGACGTCGCGCCCGGGGACTGTAGGCGGTCGAGTCGCGGGGTGTCGGTGGCAGGAGAATCCTAGAGGCGGGATAGTTTCAGGTCCTCGGTGGAGTTAAGGTGGGCCAGGAATAGTTGATTGAAGAGGTGGATCTTCAGGCCGATGAAGTAGAGTTGGGGTCGTTGCAGGTATGGGTGAGTGAGCACCGAAGTTTCGGGAGAGTCAATGCGAATCCTGCTGGTGCCGGAGCATTGCAGCCAGGTTAGATCTCAGTGCCCGGTATCGATAGTCCGGCTTGCGTCCGAACTGGGAGGGAGGGAACTGGAGCTGGAAGCCATGAGCTATGAGATGGAGGCGCAGGCATGTCCCTGGAAACGTGGCTGCGATATCGGATCTGGGTTAGGATGTGGTGGTAGAGTTGGAAGGAAGGGGGAATCACAGAGAGGGAGCAGTTAGAGAGGAGGTCGTGAAACTGTCTCCGGAGTGAGGAGGAGAACTTCTTCAAAGTAGGCATACCTTGAGGAAATTTCGCAGTGGAGTGGATAAAGTGATTAAGAAGGAAATGCAGATGCAGGAAAGTCGAAGGTAGACAAAAGTGCTGGAGAAACTCAGCGGGTGCAGCAGCATCTATGGAGCAAAGGGAATATGCAACGTTTCCGGCCGAAACCCTTCTTCAGGCTGATGGAGGGTGCGGGGGAGGGGCGGGGAGAAGAAAGGAAAAAGGAGGAGGTGGAGCCCGAGAGCTGAGGGAGAGCTAGGAAGGGGAATAGACAACAAGGGTTAACGGAATTCGGGAGAATTCAATGTTTATACCACTAGGGTGCAGGCTGCCCAAGCGGAATATGAGGTGCTGTTCCTCCAATTCCCGGTGGTGCTCACTCTGGCCATGGAGGAGGATCAGGACAGACAGGTCGGATACGGAATGGGAGGGGGAGTTGAAGTGCTTCGCCACCGGGAGGTCAGGTTGGTTAATGCAGATCGAGCGAAAGTGTTCGGCGAAACGATCGCCCAGCCTCCGCTTAGTCTCACAGATGTTGATCAGCTGACATCTAGAGCAGTGGATGCAATAGATAAGGTTGGAGGAGGTGCAGGTGAACCTCTGGCGCACCTGCAACGACTTCTTGGGTCCTTGAATGGAGTCGAGGGGCGATGTCAAGCGACAATGGTGGCATCTCTTGCGGTTGCAAGGGAAAGCGCCCGGGGAGGGGGTGCTGCGGGAGGGAAGGGAAGAATTGACAAGAGAGTTACGAAGGGAGCGGACTTTGCGGAAAGCAGACAGGGGGGGGGGTGGGGGAGATGCGGAGATGGGGTCACGTTGGAGGTGGCGAAAATGACGGAGGACTATTTGTTGTACGTGACGACTAGTGGGGTGAGAGGGGAGGACTCTGCCCTTGTTGCGAATGTGGGGATGGGGAGAGATAGCAGTGTTACGGGGTATGGAAGTGAGCGTGGTGCGAGCCTGATTTATAGTGGTGGAGAGAAATCCCCGTTCCCTGAAGAATGAGGACATTTCCGATTCACTGGTGCGGAACACCTCATCCTGGGAGCCGATGCGGCGTAGACGGAGGGATTGGGAGTAGGGGATGCAGTCCTTACATGAAGCAGCGTGGGAAGTAGAGTAGTCTAGCGATCCACGGGACTCAGTGGGTTTATAGTGGATGTCGGTCAGAAGTCTATCACCTGCGAGGTCAAGGAATGGTAGGGAAGTGTCGGAAATGGTCCAGGTGTATTTGAGTGCCAAATGGATGTTAGTGGTGAAGCGGATGAAGTCAGTCAGTTGTGTGTGGGTGCAGGAGGGGGCACCAAAGCAATCGTCGACGTAGCGGATGTAGAGGTCAGGAATGGGGCCCTGGTACACCTCGAACAAGATTGTTCGACGTACCCGCCAAAGAGGCAGGCGTAGCTGGGGCCCATGCGTGTGACCATAGCTACGCCTGGTATTTGGAGGAAATGGGAGGAGTTAAACGAGAAGTTATTGAGGATAAGGACCAACTCCACTAGGCGGAAGAGAGTATCAGTGGAGGGTATAGGTTGCTTCTCTGGTCGAGGAAGAACCGGAGGGCTTTGAGACCTTCCTGTTGGGGGATGGAGGCGTAGAGTGTCTGGACGTCGTTGGTGGAGATGAGAGGATGGGGGCATCGAGAATGGAATGCGCGGAGACGACGGGGAGTGTCTGAGGTGTCTTGATCATAGGTAAGGAGGGATTTAACCAAGGGGGATAGGATGGAGTCAATATATGTGGAAATGAGTTCGGTGGGGCACGAACAGGCATAGACAACGGGTCTCCCGGGACAGTGAGGTTTGTGGATTTTGGGGAGAAGGTAAAATCGGGCCATGCGGGGCTGGGGAACGACGAGGTTGGGGGCTCGGGGGGGAGGGCGGGGGCAGGGAATCGGAGTTGATGAAGTCGGTGACAGTGCTAGATATAGTGGCCTGGTGCTCGTCAGTGGGGTCATGGTCCAGGGGTAAATAGGAGGAGGTGTCCGAGAGTTGGCTCTGGAGCGGCAGGAGGGAGTTCGGTAATTGGCTGTAGAATTCAATTCGCAAATAGGTTGGTTGGTTAAGTGGCAAATTGGGCAATTTATCAGGCAATCAGTAGTATTTTCTGTCGGGGAGCGCCTTGTCGATGAAGTGCCTTGTGAGAAAGGTGGGAGCCTGTGTCTCACGATTCTTCGGCGAGGAGGCGGAGGCGATGAGACTACGCGAAAAGCTGCAGAGGGCGGGACGCGGTGAACAAGTGACTGGTAAGACGAGGCAGTGTGATGTTTGCAGGATGTGGGAGGCCTGGGACTCGGATGGAGCCTCTCGAGGCAAGAACTGTGTAAAGCTGTGCCCAGGGTCAACTCCTAAACGACCGTCGGGGCACTGGAGAAGCAGCTGGTTGACCTCAGTGCCATCCGGGATAACGAGAGTTCCCTGGACACGACCTGCAGTGAGGTCATCACACCAAGGATACAGGAAGAACGAAGGTGTGTAATTAAGAGAAAGGTGAGTAACCGTGGTGGGCAAGAGAGCCATGCGGCGGTGCTTAATGAAAACAGATACGCCCTTGACGGGGGAGAAGCGGCTACCAGTCCGAGCAGTGGACAGGTCGGTGGCTCTAATCCGAGATGGGACTCATAGAATCATAGAATCATAGAAAGTAGGTGCGAGAGTAGACCACCAGGTCCGTCGAGCCCGCACCGCCATTCACTCATGGCTGAACACTAAACAGACACACTTACCCACAAACAGTAGACACAAGACACAGAACACAAGACACTACCCTCCCCTTTATACCGCTATCACCCCTCTCCACCCCAAGAACCGCGTGATCTCCTGGGGGAGGCAAAAAACCGGATAAAAACCCAGGTCCAATTCGGGAAAAAAATCCGGGAAATTCCTCTCCGACCCCAATCCAGGCGATCGACACTTGTCCAGGAGATCACTCAGGTCTACTATACTAACCATACCTAGGTCCATATCCCTGCCCTCTCCCCGTAGCCCCTTATCCCCTTGGCAGCTAAAAAACCATCTATTTTTGACTTAAATATATTTAACGTTTCTGCTTCCACTGCTCCCTGGGGCAGTGAATTCCACAAACTAACCACCCTCTGGGTGAAGAAGTTCTTCCTCATCTCAGTTTTAAAAGAGCCCCCCCTCACTCTGCAACTATGTCCCCTAGTTCTAGCCTCCCCGATCATTGGGAACATCCTCGGTGCATCCACCCGATCAAGGCCCCTCACGATCTTATACGTTTCAATGAGATCGCCTCTCATTCTTCCAAACTCCAAAGAGTAGAGTCCCAGCTTACTTAACCTTTCCTCATATGTCAATCCCCTCATTGCAGGAATTAATCTTGTAAACCTTCGCTGCACTGCCTCCAGGGCTAGTACATCCTTTCTTAAGTATGGACCCCAGAACTGTACACAGTATTCCAAATGTGGTCTCACTAATACCGTGTACAGCTGCAGCAAGACCTCCGTGTTTTTATACTCAATCCCCCTAGCAATAAAGGCCAAAACTCCATTGGCCTTCCTGATTGCTTGCTGCACCTGCATACTGACTTTTAGTGATTCATGTACTAATACCCCTAGATCCCTTTGCGTTGCATTACAACGCAGCTCCTCCTCATTTAGAAAATAACTTGCCCTATCATCTTTTTCCCCAAAGTGAATGACTTCACATTTATTAGTATTAAATTTCATCTGCCAAGTTGTTGCCCACTCACCTAGCTTATCTATATCCTTTTGCAGACTCTTCCTATCCTCCTCATCCCCTACTTTCCCTCCCATTTTCGTATCGTCCGCAAATTTTGATATATTACACTCGGTTCCCTCCTCCAAATCATTTATATAAATTGTGAACAACTGTGGTCCCAGCACCGACCCTTGCGGAACCCCGCTAGTTACCGGTTGCCATCCCGAGTATGAACCATTTATCCCCACTCTCTGCTTCCTATTCGTTAGCCAATCCTCTACCCATGCTAATATATTACCCCCAATCCCACAATTTTTTATTTTTAGCAATAGTCTCTTATGTGGCACCTTGTCAAAAGCCTTTTGGAAGTCCAAGTATACCACATCCACCGGTTCCCCTTTATCCACTCGGCTTGTTACTTCCTCAAAGAATTCGAGCAGATTCGTTAAACACGACTTCCCCTTCACAAAACCATGCTGGTTCTGTCTGATGAAGTCATGTTTATCCAAGTGGCCCGTTAGTGATTCTTTAATAATTGTCTCCAACATTTTACCCACCACCGATGTTAGACTAACCGGTCTATAGTTACCCGCCTTCTGTTTACTTCCTTTTTTAAATATAGGTGTTACATTGGCCATTTTCCAATCCACTGGGACCGTTCCTGCCTCCAGGGAGTTTTGGAAAATTATCACCAATGCATCCACAATCCCCACTGCTATCTCCCTCAAGACCCTTGGATGTAATCCATCAGGTCCAGGGGATTTATCCTCCTTCAGTCCCATTAATTTCCCTAATACCACCTCCTTGGTGATCTTAATAGTATTTAGCTCCTCCATTCCTACCGCCTCCTGTTTATCCAGCGTTGGAATATTTTTTGTGTCTTCTATGGTGAAGACTGATACAAAATACTCGTTTAATGCCTTTGCCATTTCCATGTTCCCCACCAACAACTCTCCAGTCTCACCCTCCAATGGACCAACGTTCACCTTAACCACCCTTTTTCTTCTTATATAGCTATAAAAACTCTTACTATTAGTTTTTATGTTGTTCGCTAAATTCCTTTCATAGCCTATTTTCCCCGTCTTAATTAATCTCTTAGTTACTTTTTGCTGACCTTTAAATGCTTCCCAATCCTCTACCCTCCCACTACCTCTGGCTACCTTGTATGCCCTTGCCTTCAGCCGAATACTATCCTTTATAGCTTTACTGAGCCATGGCTGACTGTTCTTACCCTTACCCCTTTTTTTCTTCATAGGAATAAATTTATCTTGAAGGTTATACAGTAGACCTTTAAACGTACACCACTGCTCATGTACCGTCTTATTCTTGAGTCTGCTATCCCAGTCAACTTTGATCAGCTCAGTCCTCATACCTTCATAATCCCCCTTATTTAGACTAAGCACCCTAGCCTGAGTTTCAACCCGCTCCCCTTCTATCTGAATATGGAATTCGACCATATTGTGGTCACTTGTTCCCAACGAGTCCCTAACTATGACATTTTTAATTAATCCTGCTTCATTACACAGGACCAGATCTAAGATTGCCTCCCCCCTTGTCGGTTCCGTGACATACTGTTCTAGGAACCCGTCTCTAATACATTCTATAAACTCTTCCTCTAGTCTACCCTGCCCAGTTTGGTTTGCCCAATTAATATGAAAATTGAAGTCCCCCATGATTACAGCAGTTCCCTTTTTACATGCGTCAACTATTTGCAGATTTATGTTCTGACTAACAGCGTCACAGCTATTTGGAGGTCTATAAATTACACCCACTAGTGTTTTTTTCCCTTTGTTATTCTCTATCTGTACCCAAGCTGTTTCACTATCCTGATCCTTCAACGCAATATCCTTCCTCTCCATTGCCGTTATTCCCTCCCTTATTAAAAGGGCCACCCCTCCTCCCTTTCTTTCCTGTCTATCTTTTCTAATTGTCGAGTACCCCTCTATATTTAACTCCCAGTCCTGATCCCCTTGCAGCCATGTCTCCGTAATGGCCACGATATCATAACTATATATACTTAATTGCACCGTTAATTCATTTATCTTATTTTGAATACTCCGCGCATTTAGATAAAGCACTTTCAGATGATTTTTACTACCCTTCCTTTCCGTTTTTGCCCCTTTTACATCTAGAGCTTTATCTTCACACATTCTGGATCCTCCTGTCACATTTTGATTTTCCGCTTCCCTAGCCTCCCTAGATGAGCCCTCCAATCTATCCTTCCAAAGCACTGCTGTAATATCTTCCCTGACTAGCAATGCAACACCACCACCTCTTGCCCCTCCAATTCTATCACACCTGAAGCAATGAAACCCTGGAATATTTAGTTTCCAATCACAGCCCTCCTGCAACCATGTTTCACTGATCGCCACAACATCATACTTCCAGGTGTCTATCCAGACTCTAAGCTCATCCACCTTTCCTACAATGCTCCTAGCATTAAAATATGCATATTTAAGAAACCCCCCGTCTCTTCTTCTCTGTTTATTTCCTTTTTTTTCCTTCTCCTCTTGTGTCCGAGTGCTTCCCTTTTCTGCTTCCTGCCTCCCATTCGATCCACTAGCTTTCTCTATTTGAGTCCCTCGCCCCAACCATTCTAGTTTAAAGTCCCCCCAGTGACCTTTGCAAATTTCCCCGCCAGGATGTTGGTCCCCCTCGGGTTCAAGTGCAACCCATCCTCTCTGTACAGGTCCCACCTTCCCCAAAAGAAGTCCCAATGATCCAGAAACTTGAATCCCTGCCCTCTGCACCAGTCTTTCAGCCACGCATTTATCCTCCACCTCGCTCTATTCTTACTCTCACTGTCGCGTGGTACAGGCAGTAATCCTGAGATTGTTACCTTTTTGGTCCTTTTCCTTAACTCTCGTCCCAACACCCTAAATCCTCCCTTCAAGACCCCTTCACTCTTTTTACCTATGTCATTTGTACCAATATGTACCACGACCTCAGGCTCCTCTCTCTCTGATTTCAGGATATCTTGGATGCGTTGAGACACGTCCGAGACCTTGGCACCAGGGAGGCAGACCACCATCCTGGTCTCCCGACTGCGGCCACAGAAACGCCTATCCGACCCCCTAACAATAGAGTCCCCAATTACTATTGCCCTCTTCTTTTTTTCCCTACCTTTCGGAGCAACAGGGCCGGTCTCTGTGCTGGAGGCCCGTCCGCTGTTGCTACTCCCGGGCAGGCTGTCATCCTCATCCGTACTCAAACAAGAGTATTTATTTGCAAGGTGTACCGACATTGGAGTACTCCCTCGTTCCTGCCTCTGCCCCTTTCCCTTCCTTAGCGTGACCCACATGTCTCCCTCCCGAGGTTTTGGAGTGACCACCTCCCTATAACTCCCCTCTATGACCTCGTCACTCCCCCTGACAAGACAGAGGTTATCGAGCTGCTGCTCCAGGAACCTAATACGGTCCCTTAGGAGCCCCATCTCTCTGCACCTGGTGCAGATGTGGACGTCTGGAGGGACATCCGACACCATGACCTCCCACATCTGACATCCAGAACAGTACACTGCTCTGACTGTCATTCTCTCGTCTTACCCTGGATCCGATACCAGTACAATACAATAGAAACTGCTGGGAGAAATCAGCAGGTATCTGACTCACAACAACTGCTCCCTCTTGCCCTTTAAACTGTACCTTCACTATATAAACAAAAAGCACTGTACCTCTAGCCCACTGTACCTTTAGCCCACTGTACCTTTAGCCCACTGTACCTTTAGCCCACTGTACCCTTAGCTCACTGTACCTTTAGCCCACTGTACCCTTAGCTCACTGTACCTTTAGCCCACTGTACCTTCAGCCCACTGTACCCTTACTAAATCACTGTACCTTTAACCAGAAAGCAGAAATGCTAACCTGAGGTTGCACCCAATCAGCTGCTTCCTCTAGTCTGCTCCCACCAATCAGCGGCTTCCCCAGAAACCCTCCCTATGGAGTGTGGAACGTTACGGGATTTGGTAAGCTCTGACCCTCCACCGCTGTCTCCAACGGTCCTGGGTCTCTGTGAGAACAAGCCCCGTGCCCGATTCAAGCCCTCACCGCTCTGACCCTCCACCGCTGTCTCCAACGGTCCTGGGTCTCTGTGAGAACAAGCCCCGTGCCCGATTCAAGCCCTCACCGCTCTGACCCTCCACCGCTGTCTCCAACGGTCCTGGGTCTCTGTGAGAACAAGCCCCGTGCCCGATTCAAGCCCTCACCGCTCTGACCCTCCACCGCTGTCTCCAACGGTCCTGGGTCTCTGTGAGAACAAGCCCCGTGCCCGATTCAAGCCCTCACCGCTCTGACCCTCCACCGCTGTCTCCAACGGTCCTGGGTCTCTGTGAGAACAAGCCCCGTGCCCGATTCAAGCCCTCACCGCTCTGACCCTCCACCGCTGTCTCCAACGGTCCTGGGTCTCTGTGAGAACAAGCCCCGTGCCCGATTCAAGCCCTCACCGCTCTGACCCTCCACCGCTGTCTCCAACGGTCCTGGGTCTCTGTGAGAACAAGCCCCGTGCCCGATTCAAGCCCTCACCGCTCTGACCCTCCACCGCTGTCTCCAACGGTCCTGGGTCTCTGTGAGAACAAGCCCCGTGCCCGATTCAAGCCCTCACCGCTCTGACCCTCCACCGCTGTCTCCAACGGTCCTGGGTCTCTGTGAGAACAAGCCCCGTGCCCGATTCAAGCCCTCACCGCTCTGACCCTCCACCGCTGTCTCCAACGCTGACTCGACCGGCAAGACCGACGTCGGGCACAGCCATAGTGGTGGGTGACTCAATTGTCCGAGGACGGACAGGAGATTCTGTGGCGGCATCCCTGGTGCCTGGGTTCATTTTGTCACGAACCGAATCCAGAACATCCTCGAGAGGGAAGGTAGTAGTTGTGCACGTAGGCACAAACGACACCGGGGAAAGAGAAAGGAGGTTCTGCAACGCGAGCTTAGAGAGTTAGGAAGAAGTCTGAAAAGCAGGACTTCTAGGGTGGTTATCTCCGGATTGCTTCCAGTACCTCGTACTAGTAAGGACAGGAACAGGGAGATAGGGAGATCTGTATGTGTGGCTGAGCGGCTGGTGCGGGGAGCAAGGATTTAGATTTATAGATCACTGGGATCTCTTCTGGAGTAGGGGTGACCTCTAGAAAAGGGACGGGTTACAACTTAACTGAAGGGAGAAGGACGTTCTGGCAGCCAGGTCTGTTAGGGCTTCATGTGTGGTTTTAAACTAAATGGTGGGGGAGAGGGATTGAAAAATTGGGAGTATAAAGTTAGAGTTAAAGGGGAAGTGAGTACAGGAAAGTTACAAAAGACTCCCGAATTAATTGGAAGGAAAGTTCGAGAAAGGATACAAGAGTAAGGTCAGTGCCAATAGCGAGCGGTGCGAAAGGGGAAGTGAATACAGAAGTCAAATAGTTGTAGTTGAATGCGCGAAGTATAAGACATAAAGTGGACAAGCTTGAGGCTCAGTTACAAATTGACATGTATGATGTTGTGGGAGTTACAGAGACATGGCTGCAAGAGGGCCAGGGCTGGGAACTAAATATTCAAGGGTATATGTCCTATCGAAAAGACAGACATGTGGGCGGTGGGGGTGGCGTAGCACTGTTGGCGAGGAAAGGAATTCAATCCCTTGCAAGGTGTGATATTGAAGCAGTAGATGTGGAGTCAGTATAGATAGAAGTAAAGAATTGTAAGGGCATAAGGACCCGAATGGGAATTATCTACAGGCCCCCCAACAGTAGCCTGGATATAGGGTGCACGTTGAATCAGGAGTTAAACTTGGCATGTCGTAAAGGCAATGCAACGGTTGTTACGGGAGGTTTCAACACGCAGGTCGACTGGGAAATTCAGGTTGGTACTGGACCCCACGGAAGATAGTTTGTGGAGTGCCTCCGTGATGTATTCCAGAGCAGCTTGTATTGGAGCCTACCAGTGAGAAGGCAATTCTGAATTTAGTGTTGTGTAATGAACCGGATTTGATAAGGGAACTTGAGGTTAAGCAGCCATTAGGAAGTGACCATAATATGGTAAGTTTTAATCTACAATTGGAGAGGGAGAAGGGTAAATCGGATGTGTCAGTGTTACTGTTAAACAAAGGGGACTATGGAGCCATGAGGGAGGAGCTGGCCAAAGTTGACTGGAAAGATCACTAGCAGGGATGACAGTGGAACGACAATGGCAGGTATTTCTGAGAATAATACAGAAGATGCAGGATCAGTTCATTCCAAAGAGGAAGAAAGATTCCAAGGGGAGTAAGGGGCGACCGTGGCTGACAAGGGACGTCAGGAACAGTATACAAATAAAAGAGAAGAGGTACAATGTAGCAAAAATGAGAGGGAAGCAGGAGGATTGGTTAATGTTTAAAGAGCAACAGAAGATAAGCAAAAAGGCAACACGAGGAGCACAGATGAGGTACGAAGGTATGCTAGCCAAGACTATAAAGGAGGATAGTTAAAGGTCCATTAGGTATGTGAAGAGGGGGAAAAATCAGACCAATGTTGGACCCTTGAAGATTAAAACAGGGGAATTTATTATGGGGAACAAGGAAATGGCAGATGAGTTGAACAGGTACTTTGGATACTTCAGTAAGGAGGACACAAACAATCTCCATGGTGTCCTAGTGGCCAGAGGCCTAGTGGGGTGACGGAGAAAATAAAGAAAATATGCATTAGGCAGGGAATGTTGTTCGGCACACTGATGGGACTGAAGGCTGATAAATTCCCAGGGCGTGTCGCTCTGCATCCCAGGGTATTTGGGGCAGCCGACAGCCCCCGCCTGAAGCCACCCCCTCCCCTGGCTTCAGCATACTCTCGCACCCCCCCCCCCCCATCCCTCCGCACCGGCCCCGACAGCCCCCTCATGAAGGCGTTCCGCTCCCCCGCAGCAGGACGCTCCCCACCCACCGGCCACCGCCTGAAGCCGTCCCGTCCCCAGCGGTAGGCCACTGCATCTTGAAGCCCCGGCAGCGGTAGGCCACGGCAACGACGCACCCCCCTCCCCCCCCACCCCCCCCCCCCCCCACCCCACCGGCCTCCGACAGACCCGCCTGAAGACGAACCCTCCCCGTCTGCAGGACGCTCACCCCACCGGCCCCCGACAGGCCGCGTCTGAAGCAGCCCCCTGTTGCAGGACCCTGTCCCATCCCACTGTCCCCCGACAGCCCCTGCCTGAAACCATCCCCCTACCCCGGCTGTAGGACGCTCCCATCCCCAACAGCTCTTGACAGCCCCCGCCTGTTTATTTTAAAATGTGTTTTCTGTGTCTGTTGCTTTTTTAAATTATATGACTGACCTGGCCAGTGAATTTCACTGCACCAATTGGTGTATGTGACAATAAATGAACTTATGGACAATGAAGCAAAATCTCTATCCAATCGGTTAGTACCCTCGCCTGCATTCCATGCGATCTAATCTTACAGGGTAGCCTACCACGCCCAATCATATCAAATGTCTTGCTGAAGTTAACGTGTCCAGTTTATGTTTGCCAAATTTCCCATGAGCTCCCCTTTACCAGTTTAGAGAGCTGCCCGGCCACATCGTATAACCATATAACCATATAACTATTACAGCACGGAAACAGGCCATCTCGACCCTTCTAGTCCGTGCCGAACACGTATTCTCCCCTAGTCCCATATACCTGCGCTCAGACCATAACCCTCCATTCCTTTCCCGTCCATATAACTATCCACCGGCAAACACTCGCCAAATATTTAGTACAGAGAATTTTGATTGGTTTCACCTGAAACCATGATTCACTTCTTGTTGTCGCTCCTCACGCAACGAGCAGTGAAGCTGGGCCGCATGAACTGAGCATTCACCAGAAAGATAAACAATTAAATTGCTGATGACTGAGAATAATATTCGAGAAGGGATACGTCACTGCCGTTCAAGTAAAGTCTTTTTGGGCGTACTTGACAATCAGAGCGGAGGATCTGGAAACAGTACGTTTGCATTCAGGATAATGACAGGTGTTCAAAACTTTGAGACTCAGCCGCGTTTCAGGGCGGGGATATTTCGCAATTCCGAGCAGTGCCAGAAAAGTACATTCATTTATTTTACTGATTTTCCATGAATTTAAAATAGCAACGGCCTATGCACTAAGCACCTCAACTAAATTAGCACGAGAGGTTTCAATCATAACGTGTGATAGATCCCAATGCTTCGGGCCGAATTGACCATTTGTATATTTGTTTTGAAAATCGTGACTCCTCGAACTGACTGCGCAGTAAAGCTAGGTTCATGAGGCTGACAGATCATAACAATGAAGCTTTGGATGCTGTACTTAGAACTAAGCCAACAGAGTAAATATGTATTATGTTAAATCACATCCGCCAGTGGTTATTATTTAGATTGAATTCTAAAATCAATGTGACGGCTAACGAGAAGCGTAAGTCTTCCCATTCTGAAAAGATGTTTGCCTGATTTCACCACCCAATGTAATGTAACTTCGTGAATTTTATAAATGACAATTATTTGAAACGATAAATAATAGATATTTCAAAATAACTTTAATTTAAGTTGCTGAATCTCGGTCCTTGCAAATACACTTTGCACCATTCACCTCCTCAAATGCGAGTAAACAACTATAACATTAATTGTTTGTAATATCCCTTGAGCAGAGGCGTTCATTGCACTGTGATGCAATCATCATATACGTTTTCAGTGGGCCGTGCGTGATGTGACTGGGGACTATGGTGTGTGTGGAAGGGATGGGGTGCTGGAGTGGATGTCGCGGCAATCGTCTCAGTGGACGTTCAGTTTGTCATATAAGTGTTTGATAAACCAGTCACCGGTATACATCGACAGTTGGAACGTTCTGCACAAATGTTCGCTGCTTCATACAGAAAATGGGATATCCGGTAATTTACCACATGGCACGGATTTACTATCCTGTGCTTGTAGCTGTTGGTATTCCTGGTAAGATACTGGAGCTAAATGTTATTGTGTTGTTCCATCTTGCTGATCCTGGTGAATATTCGAAGTTGTACCTTGGTACCCATCAAATTTGCCGCCTCATTCGACGCCATCATTACATAAATTTCAGCGTTCATGCTTTTCCTATTTTTTTTATATTGGTTGTTTTGTAATGCTCAACTTTGTCTCTCGCATCAATGCGGTCAGTACCGATATTGGAATAAGTACCTGCGGTTTACCTTTTAATTAATTGAAGCATTATTGGTGTATACTGTGGTTGTATCAATGTATGTATCAGTATCCCATCTACCATGAACGTACTGTGCATAACATCGCGCTGGTTTTGTAGAGATCCACACGCCATTTCCATTTTAAGGCAGTAATTGAGAACTCCCTGTGTACCGGTCAAAACACCACTGAAAGATTCATTGTTTTTCGCGTGGATAATTCTTTGTCGGTGTTTATTATAAGGCTGATTAAAACTAGTCAACTGTGTTACCCGACGAAAGACCCTCTCCCAATGCCATCCGTTCGAACCATGAATACATGTTTTCCTCCAACCATCGTCTCGATTACTGATACCAACAACCGCTCACGTCGTGGATGTCAGAGGTGCCCAATAGATTTTAATGATTAAAGGCGTTTCATTACATTACATCCAATCGATATTTTCTTGAACGTATGTCAAACAATATTTTCGCTGCATGAATTCACTTAGTGCACACAGGATTAAGATTAAATTCTCCAACATCGACAAATTACCGCAGGAGGAAGGCCCACCAAAGCATCAAATCTTTCGAAAATTGTGTCTGCTGTCAGCAGCATTTCGCACAGGCTTAGTTTATGCGGCTCAATTACCTCAATTCTGAAACCAAACCAATTTACCGATTGCGCTGTGTCTGACAGAAGTTAGACGTGGTATTTTTCGCCGCTCAGCGTTAACTATCGTCAAGCTGCGAAGCGGAAGATCCGACGTTTCAAGTTCTGTCGAGCACTGAATGTTTCCTATTTTTTCCTTGCAAAATGCGGTTTGTTAGTTGACACATAGCAAATGCCTAGTTACATGCTCGAAAAATGTAATCAGTAAACACGGTGATTTTTTAAAATATAACAAATACTCCACTGTTGATCTAAGATTATTCGAATGTTAATTCAGTTAGCTAAGCAGTTCATTTGTACACTTCTTGCGAACTTCACTTATATCCCTGCAGTGTTTCCTCTAAATAAAACACCGGATATTCTGTCATATCGCCACTATTTTTTAACGATAAAAACAAGGCTATTGCCGTTTTATTCATGTGCTTCGTGTACTTTTCCAAGACTGTTGGGGATGTTGATGGACAAATTCATTTCGGTGCTACGAATTCGTTGTTTCCCTGAGCGCGACAGATTTGACGTTGCAACGCATTTGAACAACTGTAGTGGGATTCCTGGAAGTGGAGATGTACAGCACAGTACGGGCCACGCTTCCTCAGGGAATAAACAGATCCAATCGGACTGAGCGTGTTTGAAGCTAACGCCTTATTTTAATTTTCTTTTTGCAGTAAATCTAATGGCGATCGTGATTCTCTCTCGTGGAAAATGTGGTCTCTCCAAATGCGTCACACGATACCTGGTGGGAATGGCAGCGGCAGATCTGACGGTGGTGGTCATTGCTGCTGGAGTGGATCAGATGAATAATATCTATGTGTATTCTAAGTCTTTGCTCATTACTCCAGTGTGCTCCATGGCACTTGTCCTGAAGGTTGCAACAATGGACTGTTCAGTTTGGCTCACGGTGGGTTTCACATTCGATCGCTTTGTCGCAATTTGTTATCAAAAGCTACAGAAAAGATATTGCAGTCAAAGAACTGCGACTATAGTGATAGTTATTGTTGCAATAGTGAGCTGTGCGAGATGTGTTCCGTTCTACTTTGCAATCGATCCTTACCTTATTATCAATCACGTGCCATGGCGCTGCATTTTTAAAGCAGAATACTCAACTTCATCAGTGTGGAAAGGGTACGAGTTACTTGACAGCATCCTAACACCGTTATTACCAATCTAGTTTACTGTTACTGTTTAACGGTTTGACAGTCAGACATATCATCGCGGCAAATAGAATTCGCCAAGGCCTGCGGAACAACAACGAGAATCAGAAGGATCCAGAGATGGTAAACCGGAGAAAGTCCATGATTTTGTTGTTCGCTCTATCTGCCAATTTCATACTATTGTGGATGCCTTATGTGATATGTTCTATGAACTGGCAAGCGCAAAATTATTTTTACACGAACATATATGTGAGTAATCCGATATACATCCTGCAACAATTAGGATTTATGTTACAATTTCTCAGTACCTGTACCAACACATGTATATATACACTGTCGCAGAGGAAATTTAGAGAGGAACTGAAGAATGGTGTGAAATATATATTTACGTTGCATAGGCATCTTTGTAGATAACATGCAACCAATTAGTTGAGTGCAGAAATAAATATTCAGAAAGATTATTTGTTTCTCTAAGGGTAACACACATGCATGTGAGCAGTTGCATAACCATCGCTAGCAAATGTGTTCCACAAAACGCAGTAATATGATTTTGGATAAGTACGCAAATCTGGATCGATGAATTAAATACCCATGACGTGGTGGTCACATCGTCAGACTTGCCTTGGAAAGCGACGGAAGATTATTCCCTGCAACATCAGTGTGCATCCTTCTGTGGCAGTTGGTGGAATCTGAACTCAGCGATGAAAGGTTGCTGTCAGACAAATTGAGCTGGTATGTATCAGGTTTCCGTGAAAACAGAAAACATACGTTTATAGAAGTTGCATCGGTGAGAAATCTTAACGTCATGAGCACATTCGAGCTACAGACGATGTGACCCAACTTTAGCCGAACGGTAGATATCTTAGTCCCATTTGTTATCCCCCTCTGAAACAGATATACCGCCTTGGAGACTGCTAGAAGGCGATGGACTCGGACATGACAATAGCAGCGAAAACCCAGCTGTCGGCACCGCAGTTGGGTTTGCTGACCACCTGAGGAGGGACAAATCATATTGAGAAATTATATGCGGATGGGGCAACTTATATTTTCATTTGAGTGCCAACGAGTCTCCTGGTTGATAGTACGAAGAGGGCGACTGATTATGTGGTAACAGAGTTGAAATAAAGAGAAATAATTTGATCCAGCAAATTGCATTTAGGAAGCGAGCTATTTATTCAAAGCGGAGTATCACAAATGCTATAACCTCTGGGTTTATCCCAATACCACCACCTGGTGAATCTTTGAATAAAGCAGTGAATGGTTACGTTGCTTAATTCTCGTTGTCGGGACATAGACTTAATATTCCAATGATTACTAGTAAATTGTGCTTTATTCTGACATGTAACAGAATATAACGAAATACATTGTTATCAATAATAAAAACGTACAAAAGTGCAGCCTATATTGTCGCCAACAAAATGTTTAATCATCAGCCCTGTTTCCGAAGCTCCCTTGTACGCTTTAAAATTTGACGATTAAATGAATATAGAGTCTTATCTTGGCTATTAAGGCCTGTTGTCCTGGCGGCGGCATCGGGTCACTGCAGGATGTATCAGCCTCGCCCGGCTTTGCTGTCAGTGTCCCCCACCATTGCTCCGCCACACTGTGTCGCTGTAGGCAACATGCGACAGTCGCGCTGGGCACTCTGCGTATCGAGTGGCTCACGACTTAGTAAATCCCCAGGCCGCTGCAGGGCCTCTGGCGACCCACTCGGCCAATCGTCTCCGGCATGCCTGCACTCACATTGTACGCTGATGGCCGTTGCCTGCAGGCGACCTAGGAATGTGTAGAGTGCCTCCGAAGGAGCGGGAGATGAGCGTTTAGCCCGCTCAAGGACACAAATCGTCACTCAGTCCGACTGACCTTTCCTGGAATTGGCGGGACGTGTACGAAAGGGTGAGCTCGTTTCATGACTGTAGGGAAAAAATATCTTGGCTGGCAGAATTTTCGTGTTGACCCGACCCGTGTCTCCACTCCATCCCCCCCACGGGCCTCAACCGGCGACTGCGCCGACCCTCCCCTCTCCATCGTCCACCACCGTGCCGGAGCCGTTGCCTCACCTGAGTTCCAGGCTTAGCACCAGGCCCACAACCTCCACGATGCAGACTCCCACACCAAGTGGTCTGACTCTGCTGGGTCCTACTGCTCCTCCTTTCTACAGGCAACCACAGTTGTGATCGGTTTTCCCCTTCCCCCTCTTTTAACCAGGTTACCCCAACTAGACCCCACCCATGGAATATAACTCACGCCCCCTTCCTCTGTAAATACCCACCATCCGCCTACAAGATCTCCCCTCCCCCTTAGCCCACTCCTCGGCCGTCCTCAACACCACCCCCACACTTGTCGTGTCTTCACCATCCCTTACCCCCCCCCCCTTTCTGATGTGGAATGGTCTGCCTTCAACAGAGGTTTCACCTTCGATCCTTCCCGGTTCCGGGTCCGCCACGACGTAGAGCCTCCTCCTCCGTGCTTTTTCCTACGGGAAGGAATCCTCACGCGCAGCCATGACCCCTCCTCCCCTTCCATCGCCCCCCCCCCTCCTCGCGGACTCCGCAGAACGGTCTTCTACCCGATCTAGACCTCTTTTTTCCCCAACTGCCGGCGTGATATCAAGCGTCTCAACATTTCCACTGCCCTTACCTACTTTAACCTCACCCCATCTGAACGTACACCTTCGCTCACCTTGCAGTAACACTGATATTATAATAAATCCCGCCGACAAGGGAGATACCGTGATAGTCTATCGCTCTAAACTCTACCGGGCTGAGGCCAGGCGACAACTCTCAGACACCTTCTCCCACTTTTTCTTGGATCATCATCCTCAGATGAGGACCAGGCCTTAATCTGGCATGTAATGTATTCCTTTACTGCATGGGGGGGGGGGGGGGGGGGGGGGGGGGGACACGATTTGGAGGTGTGATTTCTTGGTGGCACCGCATTGGCGCACGCAGACGCACACACGCGAGGATTCTGGTGTGGGCCCTGTGGACGGTAACATCGGGAACTGACCTGGTTGGTGACCGATTCCAAACTACAGCAACAGCAGCTTCGTCCGTCACGAATCGTGGGACTTAAATGGGCCCATTTGTGTAGCCTTTCATCACCCTCGGCCGGCGGGGGCTTCAACATCGGGAGCCTCAGTAGCCTCGACACAGCAGTTTGATTTTAAACCGCGACGGGCGACGAAAGGCGCCGCGAACGTGCCGATGCAGCCCCTATAAAACGACTGATGCCCGGTTGAATCTTTCAAAAGCTACAATGTGATAAATAACACTAAAGCAAATACAATTGAACCCAACAGAAGAACCCCGGGATTTCCGCCCATTCTGAAAACGACATTGTTGTATTCACTTGGTCAGATCTCCAACATTCTTAACAGATCTTATGACTGCTGCCACCTCTTCAGTTATACTGGTTAAAAGATGGGCAGGAATGTTTTCTCGTAATCCCGGAGAGTAAAATCAAAATCATATTGGAGCACTGTTAAACTGTTCATAACTGAATGCCTTATTTCAATATTGTAGGATACATACAGGAAGACACTTCAGATGTATAGATCCACCTGGAGTAAAACGTATGTCTTCACGAGGCTGTAATTGCATCACAAACCTCTCATCGGTTCCCATGAGATAGATGAATAATGTGCGCGCAATTTCTCAGCGTGTTTTCACGAATTCTGTCGAGACAAAGAGGTGAGGTTAATTATTTTGCTGTAATTTGAGTGAAATATCTGATCCGGGCCTACGTGTAGTGACAGTTCTAAAATCGTGACAGAACATTGTTATTTCAATATAGTTATTGAAAAACATGGATTTGATCATGATTTAAAAATGGTCAGTCAACCCACTTATGACAATGAATGTTCTAGCAAAGTGTTATTGAGGTCATGTGCTTGCAGGGAGTTATACATCTGCATAGTGGGAAGCATCAAAGCATTAAATACTCAGGATCAACGTGTATTTGGGACAATAAAGCATGGGTCGTAACGAATACCGGAATCCTGTGTAAGGTTGGTCAAAGAGTAAAACAGAGGCAAGTCATACCCGCAGAAATTAACGAATGCGCTGTAGAAAAGGGTAAGACCATAAATGACTGGGTGAATCTTAAATTAAAACCAGGAAGGACAAGGGGAGTGAAGCAGTTCCCAGTCACTGACGGGATTCAGATACATCCGTAGGTAATTTAGAGGTATATTTGGGGCAAATGTGTAATTACGTGAAGAAACGGACACAAAATGAAATATCTGTGTGAGGAGCCGGAAGATATATGCCAGGTCTTCAATGAATGGACAGACCGAGAGATCTCATCGGTTGTGACGGTTTAAACCGAGTGACTTTTCGTCAAGAAAAAGAAAACATTGTTTTGGAAATCCTCCCGATTTCCCGGTTAACCCCCTTGAGAACACCAAAAACCCGAGTATCCATGGATAGCCAAATATGCCAATGGTCATACCTGATTTGCAAGATGACTAAATGAGTCTGATCTGGAAGATTCCTTCCTCCCTCTCTTATCGGTGAGAAACATCTTAAGTAGATAATTTCTAGTTTGATTTAGGTTTAACAAATCCATTGTCTTGCATTGGACAGGCGTACAGTACGGTGAAGAGTGCTTTGCACGCATTTCTTCAATAGAAATGCTACTAAGTACAAACGTTGTGACATCATGATACAGAGGTACAGGTTGCTGGCGAGACGACACGGTGTACTTTGATCATGTCTGGTTAACTAGCTGTAATGCGTGAGCCTGCAGCCTTGAGTCATACGGACAGGTTGGGACGAGTGGGTCATTTTTCTTCAGCGCACAGACGGCTCGGGATCACGTTATTGGCGACCAACAATACAATCAGGGGCATCGATCTAGTGAATACTCGCTGCTCCAGAGCATCTATACTATTAGTAAAACTCTCATCTTGACCACTTCCGGTCTGCGTTGTAATTACATTTGCGCTAAAACGTCACCCTATATCGCTAGGATATTTTCACCAACTTACTCACCGATCTCCTCTGCTCTAAGGCCGCAAGTTTTGTCCCTACCGGTGAAATATTAGAACATTTATGAAGGTTTAAAAAATCGTGAGAGCAGCAAATTGGACTTTTCCCCTATCGGTCACCATGAAGGTAACGCCCCTTCCGGCACCCGCTGGAGAATAAAATGCCGGAGGGGGGGGGCTGAGTAAATAAGCGTTGCTGAATGAGTCCGCAAGAGGGAAAATAGACACCAGAAAATACACAATAGACAATAGATGCACGAGTAGGCCATTCGGCCCTTCGAGCCAGCACCGCCATTTAATGTGATCATGGCTGATCATCCCCAATCAGTAACCCGTTCCTACCTTCTCCCCATATCGCCTGACTCCGCAATTTTTTAAGAGCCCTATCTAGCGCTCTCCTGGAAGCATCCAGAGAACCCGCCGGGTGGAGCCGATAAAGCCGCTGTGTGGCGTCAGGAAAGCCGCTGTGTGGAGTCGGGAAAAATGATGTGGTCAGGAAAGCAGCTTTGAGGAGTCGGTGGCCGCTGAGTGGAGTCCCTGCCTCCCACACAAAGCCCCCCTCCCCCTCACATCGCCCTTGCTCCCTCCCCCCTTCCCCGTGCTCCCAACACATCCCCTCCTTCCGCTTTTCCCTGCCCCCTCCCACCTTCCCCACTCCCCATCCTCGCCCCACCCCCCACAAACCCACACATCCCCATTACCCCTCCATCGTTCATCCTCCTTCCCCCCACACTTCCCCGTCGCCCCACACCACCCAACCTCTCCCACAAAAATCCACCACCCCACACCACCCTCTCCCCCACTCACCACTTCCACACCCACCTGCCCATTCCCCCTCCTCTCCACATGTCCCCCCTTTCCTTTCCCCCCTCCACTTCCCCTCCCCATTCCCCATCTCCACCTCCTTCCCACGCACACCCACTGCCCCCCACATACCCAATTTACCCCTTCCCGTTCCCCCCCTTCCCCCATCCCCCACACCACACCACACCACTCCACACCATCACACCACCCCACACCAGCCCACCCCCTCACAGCACATCCCATACTTATCTTCCCCCTGTCCCTTCCACCCCCCACCCCCCACCTGCCCACGACCAACACCACCCCCAACCCCTCACACCACCTCAACATTCCCCTTCCCCCTCCCATCTACCACCCTCCTCCTCCCTACACCCCCCCCTTCCCCTTCCCCTCCACCTTCCCGTTCCCTCCCCCTTCCCCCTTCCCCACCTCCCTCTTCCTCCTCACACACACACACACACACACCCACCCACACACCCACACACCCAAGGTGTTCCACGTATAGTAGTATTATAAAACCAGACTGCATTGAATTATTGTGATCAGTTTGAGATTTAAAATGAATGTAAGACCAACGTCTCATTTCGGAGATTGAACCGAATCCGGAATGAGTTTTCAGGGGAAGTTAATGAAGAGGATACAAGTGTGGATAGTTAAGAAGGCTTCTGATAATTGCAGCAATTAGTAAATGCGACTAGCTCAGTAAGCCCACTTGATCGGACCTATACAAAGTGGGCTGAAGGGCATGTGTTCATGCTGTATAACCCTAAGACGTTGATTGAAAAGGTGCCTCAGAAATACCGTTAAAAATGTTGTACGTCTGTAAACAGGAATACCAAACTAATCTAAATTAACGGAAATTAATGCAGAAATATAGCAACATAACAAAAAAAATAAGGTCCCGCGCGGGAGACTGGTGAAAATAACAAATAAGGTTCAGGATCAATTCCTGTGGATTGGAGGATAGCTAATGTTATCCCACTTTTCACGAAAGGAGCGAGAGAGAAAACGGGGAATTACAGACCAGGTAGTCTGACTTAGGTGGTGGGAAAGATGCTGTAGTCAATTAGTGAATATCTAATAATGAGCCATTTGGGGAGCAGTAAAAGGATTAGTCTAAATCAGCATGGATTTATGAAAAGAAATTCATGCTTGACTAATCTTCTTGAATTTTTTGAGGACGCGACAACTAAATGGATGAAGGGGAGCCAGTGGATGCAGTGTATCTAGACTTTCAGAAAGCCTTTGATAATGTCCTGCACGGGAGAATGGTGACTAAAATTATAGCGCATGTTATGGTGTTGACGTGGATAGAAAATTGGTTGGCAGACAAGAAGCAAATAGTAGGAGTGAACGGGCCCTTTTCAGAATGACAGGCAGTGGCGAGTGGAGTTCCGCGTGGCTCGGTGTTGAGGCCGCAAATGTTTACCATATATATTACTGATTTGGAAGATGGATTTAGGGGCAACACTAGCAAGTTTTCGGATTACACATAGTTCGGTGGCCGTGTGAACTGTGAGGAGGATATTAGGCGGTTGCAGGGCGACCTGGACAGGTTGAGTGAGTGGGCAGATGCGTGGCAGATGCAGTATAATATAGATAAAGGAGAGGTTATCCACTTTGGTGGCAAAAAAAAGGAGGAAGTTTATTATCTCAATGGGGTTAGTTTGGGTAAGGGGGAGGTGCAGCGAGACCTGGGTGTCCTTGTACAGCGGTCACTGAAAGTTGCCTTACATGTACAGCAGGCAGTGAAGACAGCTAATGGAATGTTGGCCATCATAACAAGAGGATTTCAGTACAGGAGAAGTGTGGTTCTTATGCAGTTGAATAGGGTCTGGTGTGACCACATCTGGAGTATTGCGTACAGTTTTGGTGGCTGAATTTGAGGACAGACTTCCTTGTCATTGAGGCTGTGCAGTTTAGTTTCACGAGATGGATCCCTGGGATGGCGTGACTGTCATATGAAGAAAGATTGAAAAAACTAGGCTTGTATTCACTGGAGTTTAGAAGGTTGAGGGGGGGGGGGGGGGTCTTATAATACAATACGGTTTTATTCGTCACATTGCACATAGGTGCAAGTGAAATGGTGAGCAGCGGTACAATGATCAAGAACAGCCAGTACAGGATACAAATTGAACACAAACATCCACCGCAGCTTCCATCACTGTGTGGGAAGGCACAAATAATGGCAAGTCCTCTTCCATTTCCCTCCGTGGTCGGGACCTCAACCTTCCGCAGCCATCGCTGCGGGCGTCCAGATGGTAAAAGGTCAAGGTAAAAGTCCAGGTAAGTCCAGAAGCGGCTCTTCCATACCGGAGACCGCGGCTTCAGGCTGGTGTAGGCCGCATCCCGGCGGTAGAAGATTTAAAGTTCCCGCCACAGCCAGAAGCACCTCAGACTGCAGGGTCGGCGGTCTGGAGCTCCACTCCAGGGATCGCTGGCGAGGGACCACGCTCCTGATGGTAACTCCCACAGCGTCCGCGGTTGAAATTGGCCGCGGACCGGCATTCGGAGCTTCTTCCTCCCCCACAATGGATCACGGGCTGCAGACGCCGCGCCAGCTGGAGCTCTGCAGACCGCGCCGCGGGTCAGCGAAATGGGGCGCTCCCCTCCGGCGAGGGCTCGCCCGCTCCACGCCGAGAGTCCACGCTGCGCCCGCCGCAGATACCCCGGGCGCGTCTCCGGGAAAAGCCACCCGATCCTTGCCGTTAGGCCACGCGGGAGGCGAACTGAAAAAAGTCGCCTCTCCGTGGAGGAGGCGACCGAAACGGTTTTCCCCTCACCCCCCAACACAAAACTCACAGAGGAACATTAAGATCATATATTAAAACATACTGAAAACAAAAAAAGTAGAAAAAAACGGACACGTTGCTGACAGGGCGCCGGCTTGCAGCGTCCCCACCGACCGACAATAGAACCATATACAATTATAAAAGGACTGGACAAGCTAGATGCAGGGGAAATGTTCCCAATTTTGGGTGAGTCCAGAACAAGGGGTCACAGTCTTGGAATAAAGGGGAGGCCATTTAAGACTGAGGAGGAAAAAATGTTTTCACCCAGAGAGTTGTGAATTTGTGGAATTCCCAGCAACAGAGGCCAGTCGAGGCCAAATCACTGGATGGATTTTAGAGAAAGTTAGATAGAGCTCGAGGGGCTTGTGGAATCAAAGGATATGGGGAGAAGGCATGCAGGGGTTATTGATTGGGGACGGTTAGCATGATCGCAATGAATGGCGGTGCTGGCTCGAAAGGCCGAATGGACACCTCCTGCACACATTTTCTCTGTTTCTATGTTTCTATGTTTCTATACCCCAACCCCTCCCCCGCCCCTTTCCCCCTACCCCTCTGTCCCTCTTCCATCACTCGCCCTACCCCTCACTCCCCACTCTTCCACTTCGCTCCCTCACCCCACCCCTCACCCAACCCACACCCCTCCCTTCCCCCTCCCTCCCCTCTCTCCACCCACCTCTTCCCCCAACCCCTGTGACCCTCTTCCACTACTCCCTCAACCCCTCTCCCACTCTCTCCCCACACCTCCACTTCCCTCCCCCCTCCTCCTCCCACTCTCCCTCCCCACTCGTTCCCCCTCTCCCATCACCCCTCTCCCCCTCCCTCCACACATGTCCCCTCCCTCCCCTACCCCATCTCCCTCTTTCCCTCCCTACCTATCCCACATCCCCCTCCCCCACACCTCACCCCCCTACCGATCCCTAACTTCTCCTCCTCTCCCATCCCTCTCTCCCCCACCTTTCAGTCCTCTCTCTCCTCCCCCCTCCTCCCACCCCCATCCCTCTCTCTCCCACTCCCGTCTCCCCACCCCTCTACCCATCTACCTCCTCCCTTCCCTCCGCCCCTCCCCCACACCTCGCATCCCCTCCCCCGTCCCTCTCTCCTCCCCTCCCCCACGCCTCTCTCCTCTCCCTCTCCTCTCCTCTCCCCTCTCCTCCCCCTCCTCCTCCCACCGCCACCCCTTTATTGCCCCACCCCCCTTCCCTCTCTCCCCCTCCCCTTCCCTCTCACCCACATGCTTCCCTCTCCCAACCCTTTCCCTTCCCTCCACGCTCTTCCTCATCTCTCCCCTACCCACACACATCTCTCCCCCTCCCCTCTCCCCTCCCTCTCCATCTCCCCCTCCCTCTTCTTCCCCTCCTCCCACCGCATTCCTCTTTCCCACACCCCCTTCCCTTTCTATCCCACCCCTCCCCTCTCTTCCTCCGCAGCCTTCCCCCTACCCCTCTGTTCCTCTTCCACCACTTCCCCTTAACCCACCCCTCTCCCTTTCCCGCCACCACCCCTAACTCTCCCCCTCCCTCCCATCTCTCCGCCCGCCCCTTACCCCTACTCCTCTGTCCCTCTTACATCACTCCCTCTACCCCTCTCCCCACCGCTCCCCACTTTCGGTAGAGATTTCACGTTTACATCCACATTTCCACTCCTGATTAAATTTCGTCGTGTTTATGTACCTATCTATCTAATATATAAATCTGTGTGCCTCCCGGCGTCCGTCCGTCCGGCTGCCGGCTGCCTTTCTTCCTCTGACTCCTTGCTACGCCGAAGCCAGACGCAGAATCGCCGACATCTTTTCCATTTCGGTAGAGATTTCACTTTTCTTTCTAAGAATCCGCTCCTGATTACATTTCGTCATGTTTAAGTACACATTTTTATTCAAATTCTTCTCCCCCCCTCAATATTTCAAAAATAAACTGGCTTTTCACCCATAGAAGCAGCCCCAGGCCCTGGTGAACGCTCCATCGTGTGATGTCACAATGCCCGATGCTCACAGATGTCCAGTCGGAATGGAATCATTTACATATGCCTTTGCAGGAGCCCCAGCCCATGATGAACGTTCCATTGTGTGATGTCACAATGCCCAATGTTCACATTTGTCCAATCGGAATGGATTCATTTACATATGCCTTTGCAGGAGCCCCAGCCCCTGGTGAACGTTCCATCGTGTGATGTCACAATGCCCAATGCTCAAAGGCATTGTTGCCATAGAGGGAGTACAGAGAAGGTTCACCAGACTGATTCCTGGGATGTCAGGACTTTCATATGAAGAAAGACTGGATAGACTCGG